>NC_133391.1:161136647-161439677 GCF_047511655.1 Castor canadensis
AATTAAAAAGCTTTATATATCTCAGAACATAGCATTAGAATATATGATACGTTATCTGCTATTAATGTACAGGTTTATAATATTTTAATAGGAAAGAAGAGTTTATACCATTGACAGATAAAATATAAAAGGAAAATGACAGAGTTTTAATAATAAAACCAAGTCATGCAATATATTGAAATTTCAATGGTAATGCCAAGACTACCCCTTTTCCAACCATATGATAACATACAGTAAAGTTTGTCACTGCAATAGCTTCAAGAAAACCTCAGTGAGTTTCCAAACTTACAAATGTTAAAAAGGAAACATCATTTTTGTCATTATTATTGTTGCTATGATTTAGGAAAACCAACTATGTAGTAATGATGAATGACAAAACATAACCAAGAAGAGCTGAAGTTTTAAAAGTTTCTCCTGCCTGGTCTGGCTTACACCTGTAGCCCCAGCAACTCAACAGTTGGAGATAGGAGAATCATGGTTGAGACCAGTTCGGAGAAAATGCTAATGAGATCCATGTATGTAAATACAGAGTGAAACCCATTTGTGTAATTAATTTATGCAGATAAAACAGTTTAAAAAAAGTGAGACCCAATCTCAAAAAACAAGCTTGGCCTGGGAGCTCATGGTTTTTGTCCCTGGAACTAGAGAGGTGGGTGTGGGAGGATCATGGCACAGCCTGGGAAAATAGTATGAGAACTTATCTGAAACACACTAAAGAACAAAAGGATTGGAGGTGTGGCTTAAGTGGTAGAAACTAAGTCAAACCCAGTACTACCAAAAATATTCTTCTAAATACCTTTTAGATTGAGGAAGACTATAGAAAGTGGAGAGATCTCCCATGCTCATGGAATGGTAGAATCAACATAGTAAAAATGTCGATACTCCCCAAAGTAATCTACATGTTTAATGCAATTCCCATCAAAATTCCAATGACATTCATTAAAGAGATTGAAAAATCTACTGTTAAATTTATATGGAAACACAAGAGGCCACGAATAGCCAAGGCAATACTTAGTCAAAAGAACAATGCAGGAGGTATCACAATACCTGACTTCAAACTATATTACAAAGCAATAACAATAAAAACAGCATGGTACTGGCACAAAAACAGACATGAAGACCAGTGGAACAGAATAGAGGACCCAGATATGAAGCCACACAACTATAAGCAACTTATCTTTGACAAAGGAGCTAAAAATATACGATGGAGAAATAGCAGCCTCTTCAACAAAAACTGCTGGGAAAACTGGTTAGCAGTCTGCAAAAAACTGAAACTAGATCCATGTATATCACCCTATACCAAGATTAACTCAAAATGGATCAAGGATCTTAATATCAGACCCCAAACTCTTACGTTGATACAAGAAAGAGTAGGAACTACTCTGGAGTTAGTAAGTACAGGTAAGAACTTTCTCAATGAAACCCCAGCAGCACAGCAACTAAGAGATAGCATAGATAGGTGGGACCTCATAAAACTAAAAAGCTTCTGTTCATCACAAGAAATGGTCTCTAAACTGAAGAGAACACACACAGAGTGGGAGAAAATATTTGCCAACTATACATCAGACAAAGGACTGATAATCAGAATATATAGGGAACTTAAAAAAATAAATTCTCCCTAAACTAATGAACCAATAAAGAAATGGACACGTGAACTAAACAGAACTTTCTCAAAAGAAGAAATTCAAATGGCCAGAAAACACATGAAAAAATGCTCACCATCTCTAGCAATAAAGGAAATGCAAATTAAAACCATGCTAAGATTCCACCTCACCCCTGTTAGAATAGCCATCATCAGCAACACCACCAACAACAGGTGTTGGCGAGGATGCGGGGAAAAAGGAACCCTCTTACACTGTTGGTGGGAATGTAGACTAGTACAACCACTCTGGAAAAAAATTTGGAGGCTACTTAAAAAGCTGGACATCGATCTACCATTTGATCCAGCAATACCACTCTTGGGGATATACCCAAAAGACTGCTACTCCAGAGGCACCTGCACATCCATGTTTATTGCGGCACTATTCACAATAGCCAAGTTATGGAAACAGCCAAGATGCCCCAGCACTGACGAATGGATTAAGAAAATGTGGTATCTATACACAATGGAATTTTATGCAGCCATGAAGAAGAACTAAATGTTATCATTCGCTGGTAAATGGATGGAATTGGAGAACATCATTCTGAGTGAGGTTAGCCTGGCCCAAAAGACCAAAAATCGTATGTTCTCCCTCATATGTGGACATTAGATCAAGGGCAAACACAACAAGGGGATTGGACTATGAGCACATGATAAAAACGAGAGCACACAAGGAAGGGGTGAGGATAGGTAAGACACCTAAAAAACTAGCTAGCATTTGTTGCCCTTAATGCAGAGAAACTAAAGCAGATACCTTAAAGCAACTGAGGCCAATAGGAAAAGGGGAACAGGTACTAGAGAAAAGGTTAGATCAAAAAGAATTAACCTAGAAGGTAACACCCACGCACAGGAAATCAATGTGAGTCAATGCCCTGTATAGCTATCCTTATCTCAACCAGCAAAAACCCTTGTTCCTTCCTATTATTGCTTATACTCTCTCTACAACAAAATTAGAGATAAGGGCAAAATAGTTTCTGCTGGGTATTGAGTGGGGGGAGAGGGAGGGGGCGGAGTGGGTGGTAAGGGAGGGGGTGGGGGCAGGGAGGAGAAATGAACCAAGCCTTGTATGCACATATGAATAATAAAAGAAAAATGAAAAAAAATTCCACCAGCAAAAAAAAAAATAAATACCTCATTTGTCAAATATAAATAAAATCATTAGGATATTACATTTTAGTAACATTAATATATTATAGTAAAAGTTGATCCTATTTAGTCCTTGACATTTTCAATTTGATTGCAATCACCTTCTTTCCTAGCAATAGACCATGGAGCAGAGTTCTAGCCAGTGAAACATGGTTAAAAAGGGTTTGCCCACCACGAAGCTATGCCTGTGAAACCTGACCACAATGCCTCTCTTCCCCATCCATCAGCTGAAAAACACGCACATAAACACACACACAGAGCCAAAGAAAGAACTCTGAGTTGTTGAAAGTAGCTCTTCAAAGATTTCAACAATAATTGTTAATTTATCCTTTGCTATATTCATTCCTTTTTTTAAATTTTAGAATATTTAATTGACAAAAGAAAATTACATATTCAAGATATGCAACATGTTTTCAAGCATGTATGTATCCATTGTGCATCGATTACCAGTCAAATTAATTAATACATCTATTATCACACATATTTATCATTTGTGTGTGTTATGAAATGAGGATGCTTAAAATATGCTCTGTAATCAAATTTCTAATAAACAATACAGATTTTTAAAGTATGGTCACCATGTAATATATTGGGACTTACTGATCATATAATTATCTCCATTTCTAGTTATCCATTGATGGACACAAGGTGTTTCCAGTGATATTCATTCTTTCCTTTATTTTCTCTAAACCAATTTAATCTATACTGAATAGTTGTGGATCTAGGCAAATCCTTATCCCCCCAATAACCTACTTTTTATTTCCTATAATGCTGTTTGAACATTTTAGCATTTATGCTGTTTGTATTCACCACAGGATACATGGAAAATTTATAGACTACAACGTATTTTTCATCTACACAGCCAGCAGTAGCAAACTTGCAATGCTGGACTCTTTTCCTTTCAAAATAGGCAACTAATTGTTTTCTTGTTTTGTTTTGTTTAATGAAAATTTAGGGCTCATGTGTAACCATGGAGTTGTTTCTGTAATTGTACACTGTCATTTTTATCATGTACTTTTCTAGATGAACATTGTCAATATCATATGTACAGTACTTTCCATATTCTGTATTATTTATTTCTTATCCTTCAGAATCCTTCCTACTGAATGATTTCCTTCACCGATATGGGCACATTGAACATTTCCCATCTGTGGAATTTATTTTACTTTGAATACAGTCATACTCATGGGCTTCTTAATAGTGCTTTCATCCTTGTCACTGCATCTGCCTTTTCCAAATGATAGAGTAAACAACGTGTTTGTAAAATCTCTCAAAACTCAGCAAAACATAGGAAATACCCCCACAGAATAACAAACTAGATGGCTGAGACAAAATGACAATAAAACATCACTCATATTTGTCAGCAGTGTATAGAGTTGATTATATTTTGTTCTGGAAATTAGTTTGATTTGAGTGTAAAGAGTCAGTGAAGTAAATATTTAGAAACCAGAAAATATCTGCCCTCTTATTTATATTATCTGATCTTTTCCTCCCTCCTTCTAATTCCTTCCATTCATACATCTGCTTCCCTATCTACTTAATTAACAAAAATACTTTTCACCACATCCTGATATAAAATTGGGTTTTAGTTTACCTAATGATAAAACTCTCCTAATTCTGATCCTGTCTTGTATCATTTATATCATTCAGCTTATATCTCAATCTCCAAGAAAAAAACAAAATATAAACAGGATTTAAACATGACAGAAGCTCCTTCTTTATGCATGAATCAGAGCATAAAATAGTCCAAGAAAATTGTAGTGGCTCCCTGGAATCAACATGTTTTATAAGATTTAAAGAATCCTTTGATGGTGGGACATAACAAAATGAATCACAGATAGATAAAACAGTTTCTTACTTGCAGCTCAAAGAAGAGAAGTCTGCCAAGAAGAAGAGAAGCAGAACAGTTTCTTACTTGCAGCTCAAAGAAGAGAAGTCTGCCAAGTAGGATAACACAAAATGTTGGACCTGGGAACAGGTCCAATCTGAAGCTGTAAGGCAGATTATATATAACAAATGGGGTGGAATTAGCTAAGCATCAAGGGTTATCTGTGGATTAAATAATTTCAATCATTTTGGTGAGCTCTGGGGCACAGGCACTGTCTCTGGTTTTTGTGTATCTGGAACTGGGGCAATAGAGTGACTGTATAGTGGCCCAGAGTATGGGAACAGACAGTCTGTTTTTAACTTCTCAAGAAGGGTAACTGACAAACTTCTAGCAGAATCAAGACAGGACAATAGAAATTTACATGTATGAACATGATTTGATGCAGCCTATCTGTTCACTTTCTGGGGTACTGCTTTTCAATGCATTCTCTAAGGTAAGTCATCCCTGTTATCTGTAAGCATGAAGTACTGCATTTATGGAATGAGACAATTTGAAACTCTTCCAGAATGGGAGTAAGGGGAATAAAGGAGAATGATGGGGAGGGAGTGAATTCACTTACTACATGTTGTAAGAACTTTTGCAAATGTCACAGTGTACCCTGTACAACAATAATTAAAAGAAAGCATAAAAATAGAGATATATAAAAATATACTGTAAGGCATGCAACATAATTTATAATAAAGCTAAAGTAGGAGTCTGAAGGGAAAAAATAAATATAGAGGAAAAAATCGAAGTTATAGGAGAATACTTGTCATGCGAGCCAAACCTTTAATAAAAATTAAAACAATGATTCAAAATAAACTACAGAGATGTCTTTTTTTCCAAAAATGGAAAACAGGAAGGTTAAATTGGTCCTGTCTGGGTATTAGTACCAGTGGGAGGGGGGAGGATATAAGGAAAGAGTGTGGTGTGGTAGAAATATCATGTACTCATGTATGAAAATGGAAAATGAGAACTGCTACAGCTAGTTCAGGAATGGGGGACCAGGTGATAAAGGAGAATGATGGAGGGCATGAATTCAAAAATGATATATTGTAAGAACTTTTGTAAATATGACTATATACCACTAGCACAACAATAAAAAGAGAAAAAACAAATAAATATAACAAAACTAAAAGACTCATCTATGCTGCCTAAAAGAGACTTCACTTGTTAGGACACACAGCCAGAAATTAAAGGAACAGAAAATATATCCCAAGCAAACAGAAAATAAAGGAGAACAGGAGTGGCTGCACTTACATCTGATTAAACAATATTAAAACAAAAACCATGAAAAAGAGGTAAGGAAGGACAATCTATAATGATTAAAGGATTCAATTCAACAAGAGAATGTGACAGTTGTTGACAAATGTATGTCCACCCAATATTGGAATATCAAAGTATATAAAGTGAATCTTTTTTACTGGTACTGGGATTTGACTCAGGGCCTCACACTTGCTAGGCAAGAGTTCTTCCAGTTGAGCCATGACCTCAGGCCTTTTTGTTTTAATTAGTCTTTGGATAGGGTCTTGGAATTTTTGCCTGGGGTGGGTCTCAGATGGATCTCAGTCCCTTTTCCTGTGCCTTCCAAATATTTGAGATCCCAGGTGTGCATCACCACACCTAGCAAAAGCAAATTTTAATCGCGTTGAAGGAAATAAGTCTGTAATAAAATAGTTGTAGGAAACTTCAAATGACAGTTTCAGAAATGAACAGATCATCTAGACAAAAACCAATTCCAACCCACAACCATAGGATTCACATTCACCTACAGCTACACAACGTGGAACATTTTCCAGAATACAGCATATGCTAGGTGACAAAATGAGTCTTTTAAATTTACAGTGATGGAAGTCATATCAAATATCTTTCCATACCACAATGATATTAAGCTTGAAATTGTCAGTATGAGGAGCTTAAAAAATACTATATATACATCTAAATTAACAATGTCCCTGCACAGGTATTTTCAGATGACATTAAATATACTGCAATATAACTTATATGTCCATTGGTACTTTGAAATTATAATGTTACTAGACCTTGCATTAATTATTGTTTTTAACGCATTTCAAGGAAGCACTTGCACTGCCAGATCATATTTAAATATTTGGACATTTATATTTCAATATACTTGATTTTTTTGCAGTCCTTTATTTTATTTCTTGGATTTAAAATAAATATATGCACGTTGATTATATTTCTACTCTATTTTAGAAGACACCCAACATGATTCACAATGCACAAAATTGGTAAGGATTCAACTTAAATAAATCCATTTTTTAAAAACAGGGTCTAATGAGCTCAGAATGAAGCATACATTTATGTCTTTAAAAATAAACTTTTCAATCATAGTGTATGTGATTATCTTTAGGTAAAGCATTTAACAGCACTTATGGTGGACAAATTTTTAGAATTTTGTGGAAACTATCACTTATAAATATTATTAATGTATTTACTCACTGTGAATTCCTTATTACTTCCAAAGTACTAATAAGGGTTATAATCTCCTCTCCTCCAAATTATATTGGATGGTTTCATTACCTTAGGTAATATTAAATTTCAGAAAATGGTCCTATTTTCTGAGTCATTTTTTTCTTTAGGCTATAAATACAACTTGAGCACTAACCTCTAAACGAGGTTTCTCAGGGCATAACTATAATTTCCACCCTGTAAAATATTACCAAGTGAGCTGCAAGCTGTAACAAACATAAAGCACCATGTAAACTTCAGAAATATTTCACTTCATTAGAATCCAAATGTTTAAACATTCCCAGATAAATATGCACATGAAAGTATGCTTTCTTTCCCAATTAGAAACTGATAAATTAAAATAATACATACCCAGAATGACATTTTAAAGCAAGAAATCATTCTTTGCTGTCATTCTTACCTTGCAGTATATTCTATCTTCCACTTAAACCAGTATTTCCAAAATAGAGGTGACTTTGCCTCCACTCATGGTGTACATGTAATTTCTAGACATAGTTTTAGTTATCATGAATGTGGGTGGTGCTACTGACATCCAGAGTCAGGGATGATACTGAATATTTGACAACGCACAAGAAAGCAATCTGTAAAAAAGACCTTTCTGAAAACAAATATCAACCATTTTAGTATGAAGAAACACTGTTTCAGGAAAATGAACCAGTATGATGTTAAGAAAATAAATCAGAGAAAGTTGCACCAATAAATTCGCATAACACCTGTTTGCTTAGAATTTATATGCCCTTGTTAGCATTGTTTAAATATGTACTTCTTTCATGTTAAATCAGTAATTAAAATCATGACTATGTTTATGTGTCTTCCAAAAAGGAGTTTTTCCATCCATTATATCACTCCCTCAAATAACTACACTATAGAATTCCAATCATGGTATTAGCACAGCTGGGCATTGCATTATAATTTTTATCTCCTTTCATTCACTTCTAAATTGTCTCCATTCTAGACTTGGTCCCACTATTCCATTCTCTTGTCAATATTAATTATCTTCTTTTATTAAAGTCAGGGGACATTTTCAAAATCATTTCCTACTTGATGACTTGCCACACTGGTATTTCTTACCCTGACTACACATTATGCAATTGATAATAGTACTTACTCCTGTGAATTCTCATGTCATCTCACTGGAAATAAGATTCACAAATTCTACCATGAGATTTATTGGCTGCTTTTTAAAAAATAAAAAACTTGGTTACTCTATCACTTACTTGCTCTATAGTACAAATGATGCACAAACAACATGTCTATAACAGGTTCCTTCCTTTTCTACCCAGAACACCTAATTTGGCCTGTGTTTTAAATGTCACTAAATTATGTCATTAACTGATTAATGATATAAACAAACATCTCGTAGTTTAGGAGATGTGCTCTATAATCAATTATCAAGTACTACCAATTAGATTTTTTAATACTTACTCTATGAAATTTCCTACCTGTCCCTTTGTTATTTCTCCATTTTTTGACAGACTTCATTGATTCACCAAGATTTCTGTAAAATATTCTTTTTACCTTCTCTTGCTCCAGAACCCTCCATAAATCTCATGTAAATGACTCACTATGGTGCAGGAATCCATAGCATATTCCATAGATAGCCTTTGTAACTGAATTTTTTACCCCATAACATCTCAATCCACCACTTTCTGATCTACTTTAATTTCCTAATGCAGGTATGCATTCACTTCCAATTTACAGACTTTTCTATTATCTCAGAACATTATTTTCCTCCATTCTGTACCTAATTCCCACTCATTCTTTCAGATTTATCATAAAGTTAAATTGTTACAGGAAAAATACTGTAATTCCACAACATTAAATCTGAATTATGGTTGATGTATTTTGTACACATGTGTGAGTATGGAACATTGAAGCCTGTCAAAGCCATTTTAAGCAGGAGGAGAGGAAAGAGGGAGAGTAATGGAAGGAATAAACAAACTAGGGGATATTGTATGAATATATGGAAATGTCACAATGAAACCCCTTGTACAGCCATTATATATTAATAAAAATGCTGAAAAATAATTCTGACTTAGGTGTTCATCTGCCTATGTGTTTGCAATGCCTCTGATTTCCTCCATTTTAGTGATTTATAACAAACAGAAGCTAAGGGTCATTTTATATTGTTTATTTTTTTATCCTTAACATCTAATATAGTATCATTCTCCATCCCCCAAAATTCTTCAAAACTAAGATAAGGGTTTCATACATACTTATAATGTGTACCAAAGCATTTCAAATCAAACAGTTTTTTCCTTCATTCAGAATCATCTTTATCCATATTTGCTCAAACCAACTCATAGCATTCTAATAACATTTGTGCAAAATAAAACATGCAGGGAAAAGTCATTGCACTCCATGTGAATTTTTAAACAAGTGAATTTCCTTATTTTAAGGAAATTATCCAGAAGTTTAAAATTAGCCACTTAAACTGAAAAACTCAATAGAACTTAGTAAGTTCACAATGTTGTACAAGTGCAAACTTGGTATAGTTCCAAAATATTTACATCATTGCAAAGTAATGACGGCTTTCACAATAGCCAGTCTCTTTCCATTCCCTGCTTTCCATCCCCCAGGCTCTGGCAACACCAATCTATTTTCTGTCTCTGTGGATTTATGTGTTCTAGGTGTGTTACATGAATAGAGCATAAAATATGTGACCGTTTCTGTCAAGTTTCTATTACTTATAATAATGTTCTTGAGAAATGCACTTTATTGACACATATATCAGCATTCTAGTCCCTTCTATAGCTAATATTCTGTTGTATGTATATAACAAAACTTGTTCATCATTCATAAAAACTCGGGATGTTTATACTTTTGACTCTTGTGAATAGTGCCACAATAAATGTGTGAGCAATGTACTTATTTGAGTACCTGTTTTCAATACTTTTATGCATATACCTAGAGGCAGAATTGCAAGAACGTATTTTAATTTTATTCTTAAATTTGGAGGACTATAACACTATTGATCACTCCAGCTAAACTATTTTGCATTTCTAGTAGCAAAAGCAAAGCTGAGTTTTTATTCTGGATATTTTGTCTATGTGTCTATTTATTATATGTCACAATTTGAATTTATTCAGAATAATTGTACCCTCAGCAAAAATGCAAAACTATAAAAATAACACATAAGCTCATATAATTTTTTTTCTTATGCTATAATAATGTGGATTAGCTTTTTAAGATAGCTCTCAGTGGGTTCTAGTACAGAGCAGGTAAGATAATGTACTATGTTTACTTATTGTTTAAGAAACCTAAAAAACTAGCTAGCATTTGTTGCCCTTAACGCAGAGAAACTAAAGCAGATACCTTAAAGCAACTGAGGCCAATAGGAAAAGGGGACCAGGAACTAGAGAAAAGGTTAGATCAAAAAGAATTAACCTAGAAGGTAACACCCACACACAGGAAATCAATGTGAGTCAATGCCCTGTATAGCTATCCTTATCTCAACCAGCAAAACCCCTTGTTCCTTCCTATTATTGCTTATACTCTCTCTACAACAAAATTAGAGATAAGGGCAAAATAGTTTCTGCTGGGTATTGAGGGGGGGAGCGGGAGGGGGTGGAGTGGGTGGTAAGGGAGGGGGTGGGGGCAGGGGGGAGAAATGAACCAAGCCTTGTATGCACATATGAATAATAAAAGAAAAATGAAAAAAAAAAAAAAAAAAAAAAAAAAAAAAAAAGAAAAGAGTTATAATGAAGAAAAGGAGAAAATAACAAAAATCTGGTGCAGTTGAATTATAATTAGGTTTACCTAAAAATTTTAACTAATTTTTAGGACCTGATGTATAACTTATACAAAATTGCTCAATCCAAACACCTTTCTTCAAGTTCCTAGAGGGTTTTTTAAATATACATTGAAATCTTTATTTACATACATATATTTCTTAGTAGTCTATCATTGTGCTTTCCTTTTACAGAAAAATCAATTATGAATATTTAAGATTTCTTTTTTATTTTTTATTCTGAACTCTTTATAGTTCTTTTTCTTCATTCTTTATTTGCTCATTTTTATTGAGTTTATTAAATTTTAATCGGAAACTCTCTATAGCTTCTTTTAACTGAGTCCTTGAGTTTTTCTTTGTTTTTGTAGCTTTCTAGAGGTACTCTTATTTTGTGCTACCAGTTATTTGTTTCTCATGTCTCTTGTCCAATTCTTTTTTTTGTGTACAACTTTTGTCTTTATGTTAATAGTCAAAAATAAATTTAATTAAAAAGACAAGCATTGATTCTATGGCATGCCTGTGATGAAGTCTGCCACAGAGAAGAGAAAGTTTTATAATAAACATCAGTCCCTTCCACCAAGGTCAAATCAACAGAATGATGGTTCAGAATTTAAAAGAAAAAACCCTAAAAAATAAAACGTTTTGCAATAATTTATGCTATGTAATTTGTGCAGTATATTAGAATGGTTTGTTTCAGTTTTATAAGTCACTGACTATTTTGTTATTTTTATAGTTTTTCCAAGACTTAAGACAGTCTTAATAACAGAAAATTTTTTTACATGCTGAAACCTTTTGGTAATTCTCTTTTTTTTTATTATTCATTTATTCACATGTGCGTACATTGTTTGGGTCATTTCTCCCCCCGCCCCACGTCCAGGCAGAACCTGTTCTGCTTTTATCTTGTTTTTAACATCTCCCTTAAAACAGCAATATTTAAAAGAATATTTTATTCAACATGTAGATATCTGCTATATCTCTTCTTCATCTCAATTGGTTTATTTTGGAATTTGTCTTCAGCATATTTTTTTATTTCATTATTATTTTAATTAATATAATGTACATTATATAGTGTACACACATATTCTTCATCTGATTTTAAATTCTCATGCGTTCTGACAATGGACCTATGTAGTTAAGCACTTATATTTATGCATTCTGTAGACAAGGATGGGTGCTGGACATGATTAAACTATTTAAAATTCAGCACTCTACTTTCTCTTGGAATATAATGAGTGAGATTTCTATGATGTTTACATTTCTGTTGGAACTGTGGAGAGATGTTGAGATGTTTCACATTTTACTGTATGCATATATATATAATATAATTTATATATATATAATTTAGAGTAGTTTTAGTTCCTGGATAGAGAAGAAGGTAGAGAAATTATCTTTATGTATGTTTTGACTTCCTCATTATCAACAATTCCTAGAAAAAAGTCACATATTTACAAATGATAAAAAATGGCTGTTTTATAATGGCTTACCATTGTCACCCTTATTCCAAAGTTTACATTATATGCTGTGCATTCTATGAGTTTGGAAAAATATACAATAACACCTATTCATCATTACAATATCACAAGTGTAAACAGCTTATCTTTTCTATATTGTCTTATATTCAGAATCATGCAACACATAACCTTTTACAATGACTTTTTCCTTTAGTAATATGCATTTAAATTCCCTCCATGTCTTTTAATGACTGGATAACACCTTTTGACTTCAGTGATAAATAATAATTCCCTTGTCTGGTAGGATCACAGTTTATGTATCCATTAACCCACTCTATAGAAACTTCATTGTTTCCAGGATCTGGCAACTGTTCATAAAGCTGATACAAATACCTATGTGTAGGTTTTTGCATAGACATACATTTTAAACTCCTTTGGGCAAATAGCAAGATATTTTCTCTTCATTTTGCAGGATTCAAATTTATGTGCTTCTTTCCAGTTCAAAGAGTCTTTTGTTTGTTTATTTTGTTTCTTTTTTCAACCTTGTTTCTGGAAGGGTTGCTTTTCTAAGATTTTTCCCTGTGTCCCATCACAAATTTTATTCAGTTTCTGTTCTCACTGTTCTGACCTATTGGCATAATTTTCAATATCTTTGTACGGTAGTAGATCTCTTTCTCTGGTTACTTTTACTCACTCTTAGACTCTGAATTTTTGTACATTTCACACCCACTTTTTACTGTAAAGATGTGAAATGGAAGCAAGAATATATGTTTGTTATTCCAGTTGCAGAAAATATTTTCATTGTTGTGTACATACTATTGAAGATATACTGTTAATGAAATTTTATTAGAATTGCCATTGACCCATAAACTGTTAGAGAACATGTTGAATGTTCTGAATTTAGGTAGCTTCCAAAATACTGGCTAAATAGAAATCTCAGTTAATAAATATCTTCATTATAACAAAACAAATTGAAAATTACATATCCTATAGACTTAAATCGTGTGAATTTTTCTTGCACATACGAATTTCTATCTGAAATTGTTGCCACTGTGTCTTAATAATATTGGTTATCTGGAAAGAAATCTCTGCCGGTGAAATTTTTCTCATGGATCTTTAACAAAAGTGTTTGTTCACATCAAAGTTTGAAAAGTGTTTATTTATAACTTTAGAGTAATAGTTTTTATTTATGCTTTTACCCTTTAAATATCATTCCATTGTCATCTAGATGATGATAAGCCTTATGAATAGAAGTAATATGCTATTTTTGCTTTGCTTTTCTACACAAAATATGTCCGTTCTTTCTTATGATTTTTGAAAGACTTTTTCTCCTTATCTGGTTTCAGCATTCCTAATTGTGATGTGCTTAGACATGGTTAAATTTTTATTCTTATGGCACTCACCTTTTTCTTTTATGGTTTCTTTCTATGTTTAATTAGATATTCATGAGACATTTTTATGACTGAATAAAGTATTCATCTATATTCTAATCTAACGTCTAGGTGGTGTTCAGAATTTCACTGTGCGTGTATGGTGTGTGTGTGTGTTTGTATGTGTGTGTGGTGTGTTTGTGTGTGTTTGTGTTTGTATGTGTGTGTGTGTGTGGTGTGTGTGTTTGTGTATGGTGTGTGTATGTTTGTGTATGGTGTGTGTGTGTGTTTGTATGTGTGTGTGGTGTGTTTGTGTGTGTTTGTGTTTGTATGTGTGTGTGTGTGTGGTGTGTGTGTTTGTGTATGGTGTGTGTATGTTTGTGTATGGTGTGTGTGTGTATGTGTGTGTGTGGCTGGGGATGGAACCCAGGGCTTCTATATGCCAGGTAAACACTTCCCCTGAGCTACAATCCAGAGCTGAGCCTCACATTTTATCTCTAATTATTACACCTTGAAAATTTGAAGAATATAAAATAAAATTCAAAATCAAAACTACCTGAAAATTACATGTATAATGGTTAGTGAAGAGACAGTCTACAATACTCAATAATGTATATAAGTGTGTTTGTTGCGGTGTTAGTAAGAATGGACAAACACTGCTTTTTTTTTTTTTCTCCACCTTGGAATAAGGCACTAAGCACAAGTTGCGAACATTGCTGATTGCCTTTGGAGATTCTGACAGTGAATCCATTCTATGAATCTGTAGCATGCTTTGTCGACTGTACACAATCTTTGCTCTTCCTCAGCTTCTCATTGCATAACTCCAGTCTGCAAATTTCTTCACTTGAGCTTGCTGCTCCCTGTAGATTTCTCTTCTTTATTTATAAAGATACTTTTTATTGGATTTGGGTCCACTTCAGTATCCAGAATTGTCTTATCCTTACGTCCTTCACTTGGTTATATCTGCACAGATTTTATACTCAGATAATCTCACATTCACGGATCATGGATTTACACATAACCATTCGACAGCTTACTACACAATTCAACTTATTACGTTACTCAAAGATATACTCCTACAGAATGTGGTACATATACAATCCTGTATAGAGTGATAGTCATAATTTGGGATACATGGTTTACAACAGTTTAAGAAGATTTTTTAAATGGGGACTGCCCCCCAAATGTCAAACATTTCTTGTCACACTTTGCAAAAGCAATTCAATATTTCTTTTTAGGGTGAAAATCAAGACAGTACCATAAATTCTGTGATATTAAATTTTTAAGTAGTAACGATGTACTAAATGACTTCTATCATGATTGTTTTTACAATTTGTATGAACATATATTCTTCTGCCTGAAGCATTCCATTTTATGAGACTAAATAACAGTACTCAATATTCAAAAAGAATGAAGAATCCATGAGAGATTGAAGTGTAATTATAAATAATGGCAAACTGATCTTACTATTTATTTCTGAATCTCTTTTTTTATGGATATAGGTAAAACAAAATTCTATATTTTGTTATTTGGTGCAGAGCACATAATACATTTTGAAGGAAAGAACTTAAAACTGAAAGTGATTCATTTCAAATTGACATTTTGAATATGTGTTTAGAACATTCTAATTTTCTAAATAACCAGTTGGCTCAATGTAGAAAATACAAAATAATACAGAGGATTCTACAAGTATTTTTCTATCATTGTTATCCATAATTATTTTTAAAGTTATTTGTGTAAAAAGAATAAGTGAATCAAAAGAAATGTAGTGGTGGTTGTCAAGACAGTGTATAACACATCCTTCTAGAACACAGTGATAGTTTTGCATGCAGACACAAAAGCCAAATCTAAATTCACAATAGTGTCTCTTCCAGCTAGATTAAATAGGCTGAACTTTCTATGGTAGAAAGAATTCAGAATCTTCAACTTTTATCAGAACCTTATCTTATTCTTCAGTATTGGCCACTATTATCATGTCTTGTTTTGATAAATTATGGTCTTGTCACTGGTTATAACTATATTAAGTTTACTGAAGGTTCATACATGTTGTCAGATACATAGAGATCATCTGTTCCTATCATTGTGTCCAGTTTTATTAAATGAATCCATTAAGTATTTAATTGACTGAAGAAGAATCCAACTGATTTAGCAATGCCCTCTTTCACCTTTAGATGCTTTTGGGGAGTAAGTGACATATGTTCCTTAATTCACACTAGCCACCTTCTGATAAACTGACTGACAAAATCTTGCCCAATGTTTATATTATATTTTCATACTTCTTCTTTCTAAGCATCTAATGTAAAATATCTAACAGCTACCAAAGAATCAGCCTAATAATTCATATCAGGTCATAACACATTCTTAGTAAGAGTGAAAACTAAATATTAAAATTCCAATGTCTTGATCTATACAGAATTTATTTTTCCACTGTCCTCTAATAGCTACTGAAGGAAAAAAAGATATGATGATTGACAGACACTTTGTGTCGAATCTTACAGAATCATATAAATCAGACCCAACATTCATTCAACAGGTAATAGGAGTGTAGATCTTGATTAAGGACGAAGTGTTATCTTAGCCAGAAAAAGTATCCAAGGAGAGAAAATAAGTTAATCTTGCAACTTAGGTCTCCCAAATGAGCATGGTTTCGCATCCTGCCACCTACTTTCCTCCTACTTATAATTTCTAAACCATAATCATAGCTTATGTCTATACTAGGTATTTCATACAATGTGTGATTCATCAATTCATGTAGTTCCTTATTCCCAATATTTAGATAATCTTTTTCTACCAAGGTTAGCAATTCATCAACTATGTCTCAACAAAACAAAAATTACTTGACAAGAGAACATGTCTTTAGAATAAAGTCTTAGGGCACTTCTGTTTTTATCAGTCTATGTTAGGTCTTTCCACAAGATCCACACAGTACTATATTTGACTCCAGGCATCCTTTGCAATATAGGATCTACTAAATCACAGAATAGAGTGGTAAAGTTATATGCATTGCCATGTTGTGAAAGAAATTCCTACATTTCATTACTTTGTGTCTAGAAACATTTCTATTCAGTAAATTTATACGTATAACACATCCAATTTTGTATATGCCATCCTTTCAAGTCTTAGGCAACCACTATATTTTTAACTTAATGATAGGAGTTCCAGAGTTTAGAAAGCCATATTTCTTAGATGAAGCCATATAAGCAATCTTCAGCAAGTGAAGGAAATTCAAGGATGACAGTCAGCAAAGAAATAGAAACTTCAGTTCTTCAACCACAGCTCACTGAATTTTGTCAACAACTTGAATGATCTTGGAAGCAAATCTTCCTCAGATGCTACAGATCTGAATCTGCCTCATCTTTTACCTTAATTTCAGCCTTCTGAGTTATGAAACAAAGAAAATAATCGAGTAAACACAAATTTCTAACATATACACCTGCAGAATAGTAAGTAGGTGTTATTCTAAGACATTTATTGCTATAGTTTTCTGTTACAATAGAATAGGAAACTAGTGCAGTCCGATGTTACCATATGGTGAGATAGACAATTGTGCTTCTTTACAAGTTTTAGAAATTAAGTATTTATGTGTTTTGGTTAGTTTCTATTATTTTATTACAGAAAAATAACCAGTCACAAAACATAACACTGCACATTATGTACCAAAAATTGTACAGACTTGAACCATGAAAATACTTCAATAGCTGCATTTTGCAGTAACTACGTGATTAAACTCATATAAAAAATTGTTATTTATACTTTTGTTAAAAAAGCTAAAGCTAAAAGGCTAAGTAGAAACTGTATTATTATGCTATACCCACAGTCAAGTAAAAGCTCATTTTTAATCAAGTGTCATGAAACCACCTTGAAGGATGGAGCTAAATATTTTGGTTCCTTGGCATAGAGTATTGATTTAGGTTTATGATTTTATAAAAGAAACAGAAATTTAAAGAATTTAATTTAGTATTTTCTAATAATATGTCCCCTACTTTTATGACCCAGAGAAATAATAAGAATTTATTCACTTATTATACAGGCATTATAACTCAGTGTTCAAGAACTAAGAAATAATTAATGAATTCCAATAGAAGATCATAAAATTGTACTTCATCAAAAGTCCATGGAACACCTACTATAAAACTCCATCCAAATTGCTGCACCTCATTTGTATACTCATGTCCTAGAATATAATTAGCAAAGTAACTTCCAAAATCATTAGAACTAATTTTTCTTATAAAGTAAATATATTCTGTTTGAGAAATCCAATAGATATATTAGCAATACAAGCAGCAATATAAGAAAGTTACTTTTATTTTCGGGTACCAATGGCTTGGTAAATCTTCTTCCAACCTTTCACTCTCAGCTGGTGCTTATTTCTGTTGATGAGGTGGGTCTCCTGTAGGCAGCAGATTGTTGGATCTTCCTTTTTAATCCAGTTTGCAATTGGTGTCTTTTGATGGGGGAATTTAGTCCATTAACATTCAGTGTTAGTATTGATAAGTGTGTGGTGATCCTTGTCATATATTTGTCTTTGTTGATTAAGGGTTTGATTGTGTGCAGCTGAAACAATGTTACTCTGTACTTTTTTGCCTTTTCTTATCCTGTGGTTTGGTATTGCCTTCCCTTTCATGCCTTTTTCATGGTTTTGTTTGTACACAAAGGAATTTTACTCAGCCATGAAGAAGAATGAAATCTTATCATTTGCAGATAAATGGATGGAACTAGAGAACATTATTCTGAGCGAAGTTAGCCAAGCTCAGAAGACCAAAAATCATATGTTCTCCCTCGTATGCAGACTTTAGATCTAGGGCAAATTTAGGAATGTGGTTGGACTTGGATCACATGACAAGGGGAGAGCACATACAGGAGATATAGGAATAGGTAGAAAACCCAAAACTAAAAAGCGTTTCATGTTCCCACTCCAGAGGACCTAATACAGAAACCTTAAAGTGACAGAGGTTAATATGATAAGGGGATCAGGAACCAGTGTAAAGATCAGTTAGAGATGAATCAACACATGGGTACATGAAAGCAATACTACAAATATTTCTGTATAGCTATCCTTAACTCAACTAGAAAAAACGTTTGTCTTCCTTATTATGCTTATGTCTTTTCTTCAACAAAGTTAGAAATAAGGGCAGAATAATTTCTGCCTGGAAGTGAGGAGAGGAGGAAGGAAGAGTGTAAGGAGGGGGCAGGGGGTTAAATGACCCAAACAATGTATGCACGTGTGAATAAATGAACTTTTTTTAAAAAAGAATATTATTTTTGTCCTCTTTATTCACAAACTGATGATATGTTAAGAATCAGTTCTAATTAGATTGTTACATTGGTTGTACATATTACAGAAATATTCATAGTTATACACATCAAGTTATTTCCATATTTTTGTTACTACAGACACCATAATTATTAGCTAAGATCAAATAAACCTGTTGGTCAAACCATTCTGAATTCATATTATACCCATCTTGTTTCTTACAACTTTTTTAAAGTTTATTTTTAATGGGTACATAAAAAAATTACCTTACAACTTTTGGCCTTAATATGTCACAATCTTTACTGATATATCCCTCAAGGTTTTTATAGAAAGAACACAGTCTGTGGATAAATAGAAGGGTTGCTATGTATAATATACTTCAAAATACCTACTAAATAATTCAATAAATAATTGACAATGTAATTTTTCTAATAATGGACTAATCTTAAATCTATATTTTGATGAAATTGGGATAAAGCATTAGGAAAACTCAGCAAACACAAAATTCAACAATATTATAGCCTAATAGGAATCAAACCCTTCTTTATTTCATCTGGAAATCCATTCTTGAACATACATTGGAAAAACTAGATTAGCAAGCTTTTGCACTTGCATAGAGTTGAATGCTTACGTCTCAGTGTTTAACACTCCCATTAATGCTGTAGTCATACAGGGATCAAACCCTAGCTGTATTTTCAGAGGAATTATAGCTTTATGGAAACTATATAAAGAGAAATATGTCCTCTTTTCAGTAAAGTTATGATTTTTATTGGAAGTCAGTTAGGAGTGGGCTCTCAGAAAAGTCAGTAGAGAATTTGTGGTTATTGAGAATATTTCAGTGGGTGTGGAATTTTGGAGTAACCTCAGTATGCTGAGTCTCCTTCATATCTCCATGACTATTACAAATAGTTTATGCCCTCTTATTTTTAAGAAAAACTGCTTTAACAGGAATATGGATAACTTTTCTTCTCATTCTTAATCTTTGGAATAAAACCAATGCTGTGTTTCTAGCAATCTCAGCCTGGTAGCTGCAACAGATCATACGTTTGTTTAGAACTATCCTAGAAAGCTCCTGGGCTCTAGGAAGCCCTTATTTCATCTAAGAATATAAGGACTACAGACTGTCATCTTCTTTTTTAAGCTATTCAATGCCTTTCAAAAATGCCATGTCATGTTGCAGACCACAAGTCAATGCAAGGAGAGACCTCAAAAGCCACTGAGAAAAGAATACAAAGTTCAATGAGCTACTGGAGGAAAATCATTAAACAAATGAACAATAATGGCATAAAAATTGCTGGACAAAGGGGTCTGGTTAATAGGACTGCCACATTATATTACTTGAAATATCTTGATTTCTACAAAATAAAATTACAATATATGTAAAGAAACAAGAGAAAATAGTTCACATATTGGAAAAGAAACCAAAAGAAACTGTCCCTGGAGAAATATACACATTGAATATACCAAGAATAAATGAATGAATAAATTTTATATATATTTTTTAAAAGAATAACAAAACCTGTCTGAAGAACTAACAGAAATCATAAGAACATTTATCAAATAGAGTGCAACAATAAGGAGATAGAAATACAAAACTTGAAATTCTGATGACAAAAATTGTAATAAATGAAATGAAGAATTCAGTAGAAGACCTTAGAAAGATTTGTCACAGAAGAAGGAAGAAGTATTAAAATTCAAGATAAATCAACTGTGATTATCTAGTATGTTGAACAGAGCAAAAAAGAATTACTGAAAATGAAAAGAGCTTCAGAGACAAATGCAATGATGTACCAAAAGTATGAGAAAGACAAGTAAAGAAGGAAGAAAAAGTGAAGAACAGAAATAACATTTAAGGAAACAATGGATAGTAACTTCTCAAATTTGATGAAAAAACATAATCTACACATAGAGATCTTACCTATGCTCTGAACCTGACTTCCCAAAATTCATTTTCTTCTCATGCAAGACACATGCATTCTGTCTCAACAGCCCTCAAGACCTTAAAGAATTCAATCATCATCAGTAAAGCCCCAAGTCTCATACAAATACCATCTAAACCTAACATGAGTCGTAAAAAATCCTGAGACAAAATTCCTCCCTATCTGTGAACCAGTGAAACTCGTATATATTTCTAAAAACATAGGTGGCATGGACATAAGAAAGACTTTGAAATACCAAAAGTGAAAAGCAGAAGGAAGTAATGACAGGTTAAATGGTAATATTGAAATGGTTATACTCCTTAGATTGATAAAAAAGACTCAATTCAATCTGTATGAAAAATCCATTATAATTTATTGCAGATATTAACAGGTTGGCACTTAAAATGCATGTGAGAAACAAAAGACCCAGAGTAACTAAAATGATCTTGAAAATGTCGGAAATTTATATTTCAGTAAGACTTACTACAGGTTTATAGTAATTAGATTATACTAACATAAGATTAGACACATAAATTAACAGATTAAAATTGAGAAGCCAGAAATGAGCCTTTCCCTAACATTCAAATGATTTGGACAGACATGCCAAGAAAATATCATGAGGAAAGATTGTGTGTTTTAGAGAATGGATATCTACAACCAAAGGTCATGTGGACTGATACATCATAGCATAAGCAAATTTAACTCAAAAAGGCTTAAAGACTGAAATACCAGAGCAGAAACAATAAAACTCTGATATAAAAACCAAATTTTCATTAGATGATAGTTTTTAATATATAATACTAAAACTTCATGTGCACACACACACACAAATATGTGCACATGCAGAAATATACATTAAATTTTGTCAAAATTACTAATGAAAACATTTGTGTTTCAAATAAAACTATCAAGAAAGTGAAAAGGCAAACTCAGCTATGTAAATATTCAAAATATTCTTGAGTTGTATACATTAAACTGATGAATATATGCTTTTGGTATATGAATTAGATAAATCATTTTTATAAAAAGAGTAAAATGTCATATCTACTATTAAATATTTCCTACTACCCATCCTTGATTTCATTACCTTTCTCATTTCACCACTTTTCCTATACTTATGTGGAAAGTATTCTCATCATTCTTTTATCAGGTAGCTTTCAAAATATCAAATGTTTTTGTGGACATATAAAAAGCAGTATTACTATGCTTTTGCAATGTATTCAGTTTATTCTAGCATAAGATTTATACTTATTTATCATCATATCAAATTAACTTTTTTCTCTATAGTATTTGGATATGTCAAATATATTTATATTTATCATATGGTTGGATAGTACTTGAAATTTTATTATTACAAATAACACAGCTATAAAAAATTCTTGCACATGCATTTGACAAAGGTGTTTAGGATGCATATTGAAAGTACAACTTCACAGCTGAAGGTCCTAGATCCATGTAGTGGATGTGTATAGACAATTCTTCCCTCACAATGTTGGCTTCTCCTAATTTGTGTTTCCACCAAGAATGTGTGTACTTCTTTTCAAGTGTTTTCCATAAATATTAACTCTCAGACGGTTTAAATGTGAATTGTATTTATTTGAATTCTGTGTTAGTTTTGTCACCATGACAAAATTCCTGAAATGAACAACTTAAGGGAGGAAGAATTTATTGTGGTACATGGTTTCAGAGGTTTCAATCCAAGATTGGCTGACTTCATTGGTTAGGGTCCAAGATAAAGCAGAACACCATGACAGTAAAGACAGGAGGCACAGAGACAGAATTGAGAAGAGGGTTGGGGCCAAGATATATCATTCAAAGGCATTCTTCAGTGATCTACTTCCTCCAACTAGGGCATACCTCCAAATAATTCCACCAGATTTTGAACCCATCAGTGGACTAATTCATTGATTATACCAGAGCCCTCAGGATCCAATCACATCTCAGTGATTGGGTCCACCAGATGGGGACTAAGCTATCAACATGTGAGGTTTTGGGAGGTAGGGACCTGCATATGCAAACCATAACAAATATATTTCTGGGAATAAAACTTTCAGGTGATCCTAATATTCAAGTGTTACATAATCCATAGGCACTATTACTCAAAATAGAGGTCTATAAAGAGAAACATTGAATTGATGTGTTTAAACTTATCAGCTCTGCAAACATAATGAAAATGCCATATATCAAAGACAAGAGTGACAACTATGTAGATGTTATAATTTGGCTGAAATAGTCAAATAGTCTTCAAATTATTGCAATTATGATTCACAAGTTTTTCAGTAATTCAGTTCTAACTGTGTAGCATTGTAATAATCTTTGTCACTGTATAGTATATGAACCACAAACATTAGCATAATCAATATTAACTTACCTATTAGTTGGCTTCAACAATTATCAGTCAAAAGTAATATTTCACATATAATTCATTCAATACCCTTCTTTCACATCTGGATTATTTTAAACAAATTGAAGACATCATACCTCATTTTTATAAATATTATATTATTTACCTATAGAATACAACTCCTCCAAACACAACCACATTTAACTATTAGATATAAACAATTGATAATAATGACTTAATATGAAAAGAGATCTTATAATATAAAAAATATTCACAACTGTCACATAAATGTATTTTACAATCAGTTTTTCTACCAAAAACTTGTTAGTTAAATACAGAGATATGATCAGAAAATCTCCTAACACACAAACACTGAACAGCATTGTTCAATATTTTTCAGAATATACATAGTATCTCTTTCTTCCCTCTCTCCCTTCTTTCCTTCTTTTGTTCTATCCTTCCTTCTTAACTTCATTCTTCCTTCTTCTATTCATTCTTATACTGCTCTTTCCTTCCTTTACTCTTTCTCTTCCTCTTTCTGCCATTTTCTCTTTGATGGTGAAAAATATATTTTCTTCCTTGCAAAAATGTAAGTTCTATAATTATTAGGTTTTTAATTATTGTGTTTGGCTTTGAAATGATATTCTAATCATGTAGAGTCATCTTAATTTTTTGAACTACATAAGAAAGGTGAATGCAACATTCACATTAACAACTTGGTTATTCTTTATTATTTAAGAAAGTAGGATTTACATTGAATTTGTGGTCTTTTTATATGAAAATTTTAAGAAAAATGAGTTCATTCTCTACTTCCTGTACATATTTGACTAATTCCTCATTCCCTTAAAATTTCTCGTTCTGACTTTCAAATATCTTTGTATTGGCATTGATTATCCCATCCACCATTCTACTACCCTGGGCTCCCCAATACCCTTCCCAAACCCTGAAAGTCCCTCCGGATGTTTGTCTCTTCCTCTTCACTCTTCATTTGTCATTTCTAGTGTCTACTACACCATTGTGTACTTCTCCAGGGATAACATGCTCATTTCATACATGAGTGAGAACATGTGGTTCTCTCCTTCCTGTTTCTGGCTTGTTTCACTCAACACAATGATCTCCAGTTCCACCCATGTGGGTGTAAGTGACAGAATTTCATTCTTTTTTACAGTGCTGAGTAATATTCCATTTTATTATTTTATATTGTTCTTAACTTTTTCAGAATTCCAATCCAGTTTCAGGGAGCAACTATTTCTTCAGCAAGTTTTGTGGACTTCAAAAACCATGCTTGGGAAAAAGTGACTCTTCCACATAAATAACATTATGAAATATGCTTAATAAAAATGAAATAATTCACAGTAGTAATTATAATTCAATGCCATGATAAAAGATATTTCATTCATTAACCTAATAAGTATGTCATATTTTCCCAAAGTATAAGGTGTTCAGATTTAAGTATAAATTCTTACTTGCTTTATTTCATGAATCTATATAACAGTTTCACAATATAGATAAAATGCACTTATAACAACATGACTACTGGAAAAAGTTTATTACTATATCATAATGTATTTTCTTATGGCATATTACATTGGAGATATGCTGTCAGATTACTGTGTTTTGAAGCCATTTACAATGTTCATCTCCTCATTTTATTGCCATCTTGGTTTACAGTTGTGTCTTATTTGGGTAACTTACTAACTAGACTCAACTGACTTTTAATTTTTGATTTTTTTGAAGATTTATTTTGTTTTATCATTGTGTAAAGTGTTTACCTAGATCCTCCAGACTTCCATAGTACACCATTTCCTCTGTTTGTATATATATATATATAAATCCATGTTTATAATATAGAGAATTTATCTATAGAATTTAAGAATATGCAGAATTGAATTTTATCGTGTACTTTTGAGGTTCAGCAATTTGTTTTGTATATCACTATTGATCCAGAAATAGTTATGCATTATACCTTTCTATTTTACAGCTGCATACTGTCCCATTGTGTGGATGTACCTTGGACATTCAACCACTCCTTTCTTAATGGCAATTTAATCTCTTTTAAATATTTCATATTATTAATAGTATAATAAATTGCCTTGAGCATTTTTTTGTATTGTCAATATGTATTTGGGTTAAATTTGTATATCTTATTTTTGGATTACAGGCATGGGCCACCACTACTCAGGAGGCAGAGATTAGGAGGATCAGAATTTGAGGTCAGTTTGGGCAAAAAAGTTCGTGAGATCCATCCCCTCTTGACCAGTAAATAGGGGATGCTAGTCCATGTCTGCCATTCAACTGTGTGGGAGGCATAAATTGGAAGTTCAGTGTCCAGCAAAAACATGAGAACTTATTTGTAAAATAACTGAAGTCAAAATGGGTGGAGTGGTGACAAGTGATAAAGCTCCTGACTAGCAAGCATAAGGTCCTGAGTTTAAATCCCTGCACTGCCAAACAAATGCTTTGTACTTTATCACATCAAGTTGGTGCTCATGTATTGGTTTTTATTTTGAAAAGGATAAACAAGCCATTTTAATATAATATCAAGTCCCCTTTTTTGTAGATTTTTAATTTTATATGTTAATTTTATAAATTTCAATTTCCTAAATTATCTTTATGGGTTTATTAGTTATTTTAGTTGATTCTCTTGTGTTTTTCTAATGTATGATAATATTAACTGCTAATGGAAATGTGTTTACCCTTCTTTTCCAGTAGATTTCACATATTTTCTTTCTAATTGACCTAAATGTTAAGAAGTTAGGAGAAAAAAATGAAGATTTTATTACTCTTGATATTAGCAAGAGATCACTAATGTTTCCCTAAATGAGATGTCAATTGAAGTGAGAAGAGCCACGTGAATTTAACATGAATATGGATGAATTTTGACAAATGTCTCCCTTTCTCCTATGGAAGTAACAGTTTAATTTTTTAAGCTCTTAATGTAATGAATTATTTTAATGGTATTTTATAGCTACATTCTTAAATAAGCTATGTACGTTTTCTTCTATTTATTTTTAAATGCCTTTAGATTTTTTGTTATATTTAATATTACTTCCATTTATGGGCATAATTAGATTTAGGCTTTCATTTTTTTGTTTTATTTATTTTTCTGGGGCATCACTTATTGAGTTTTTAACATAAATGTTACATTTCCTTCCAAAAATTTTGAAATATATTTTTAAATATATGGGTTGTTTATTTATGAAATTTATATAATTTGAACTTTTTTTCTTTTCAAGCTTTTTTTCTTGAAATTGGTTCACTGCTGTGTTTTTCTGATATTGATAACAATATTCTTTTATAATGTCTTTCATTCTCTGATGTAGCAGTCCCATAACATAAATCAGCCCCATGACATCTTAGGAATGCAGAAGAAGGCCTGGGAGAAGCAGCTCCGCCAGATGACCCAGGAGATACAGGAGGCCCATGCATGGCAAAATGGACCTGTAGGATTCCACTATGAACTGCTTTTTAGGTTAAGGTGGAAGCCTTACATATATTTATCCCCTGCTCCAATGCTTAGGGGTCACTCAGTTACTGGACCCCGCTATGCTTCTCTCTGCTCAGCCTTTCTCTGTCAATAAAGTTTTTTTTTTTTTCCTGCCTGTGCTCCAGCCTCTTATTCTTAAGAGTGTTCTGAGAAGAACCCTTTAGCATGTCAGTGGATTTCCCTGTGACATCTCATCCCATGACACTGAGTTATGTTAGCTCATTTTTGCACCTGCCCCTTCCCCTAACCCCCTCCACACACACAAATCTGCCTTTGTCAGGTTCTTTTATTCTGCCAGTTAGACAGGACTTTTCCAGCAGCCCAGGTCTCTGTGTTCAGTTTCTGAGAGGCAGTTAGTTTTTTGCCCTGACCTATCCCTTCCCTCTTCCTAAATCATTTTGAAAACCCCTTATTGCAATTCTTTGTTTTCCCTTTGAGATGTGTACCTTTTAAAATGACTCATGTCACTTTTATACCTGAACCTGACAGTCTTTTTTAAAATGATCTGGGATTTCTACAATGCAATCAACAGGGAACATGGCAGCAATTTAATCTCTGATTTTTAGGTTACTTCTTTCCTCTTGTAGTGATGTGGCAGGAAGCCAGGGAGGGGCAAGGGAGATAATAAAAGACAGTGAAGGAGATAATGAGTACAACAGTGAAACAAACAAACAAACAGAAGACAGATTGGAGGAATGTCAAGTACAACCTGGGGCAAGACTAGAGAAGGGTCACCTCACCCCAGAAATTAAAATGGCCAATGACAAGCTGTTACTCACAACCCCCTTACCGTAATTACTGTAAACCACTCTAAATGGTACATAAGGAAAGCCCAATGCCCTCTTTGTTCTAGGGGCTCAGTCTTTGGACTTGAGTTTGCTTTGTCACTGCTGACTTCTTAATAAACTTGATTTCCTTTGATTTGGTGCCCCATCTCTCTGTCTGAGACATCCTACAATAGTGAAGAAAAAAGAAAGTTTACTTTTCTTTTAAGTAAGGTAATCAAACATAGATTACCTATGATCCTCCAAAAGTAGCTCTTGAGACTCTCAGGCCCTTGTTTCCCTGAACTTGAGTTCAGATTTCTGTTCTCGTTCCCCCAATTGAAGTAGGCTTTGAACATGTTTAACAAACATGTTTAACTCTGCCTTTGATGTCTTACACTTTTCTTCTCTTGTGTGAACATATTTCTCTCACTGGTCATCATTGTCCATTGGGACTCGATCTGTTCTTTAGGATTCAACTGCAATCTTTTTCTTCTCCTTATATTTAGTGATGTGAATTCTTTTCCATTTTCAATAAGTACTGAGAAATAGTATATCTCACCTAGCTTCAGGGACTTAGAGTATCCTTTACAATTGTTTTCAGAAAATGATAAAAGAATATGTCTTAGCAGTGTCCTCTTTGCCTCCTCTGATTTATTCCCCAAGAACTGTCTATCTGTCTTCCTTCTTCTCCTCATCATATCTGAGTCTCTGTCCTGTTCCATTTAGATTATACCCCTAACATTTCCTCATCAAGTCAGGAGTTTGTCCTCAGAGGAAGCTTTTATTTGCTAGTGTCAGGAAGTAACATTCCCCAGTCAAATGTTTGTCTTTCCCAGACCTCTTGGGCACTCAGAAATTGGAACTTGCAAAACTGTCCATTTTAGTTGCTGTGATCAGATTATACCATGTCCTTGTCAGTAAGAACTGTTTGATACTTATACATTCTATAGTTCTAAAGAGTGATTAAGTAGCAGATATTAGTCATATTTTATTAACTGAAGAAAATTTGTATATTTCACATTTATTTTATGGTTTCTCAATATTAGGGACAAACTGTGCCTACTCCAAAAAGATGTTGAATGTAACCTTATTTGAGAATATTCTTTATTGATGATGCAATTAAGATGAGGTCATAAGGTAAGGGCCTATTCTAATATGACTGACGTCCTTATGAAAAGGAGGCATTTTGAACTCATAGGTAGATACACATAGATTATAGCTGTGAAGAGATGAAAGGAGATGACAAGCTACAACACAAGGGATCACTGAGGTACAAAAAGTAGAGATTGTCTTTCCACAGCAAATTTAGAGGAAGCCTGGCCCTTCTAAAACCTCAATTATAAAAAACATTAGAAACAGAAATAAGAAACAATGGATTCTTTGGTTCTAAGTCACCCAGTTTGTGGAACTTTATTGTAGCATTGAAAGCAAACAAACACAATGGGGTTCCTTCAACATGCATTTGATTTTGCTACTAAGGTAGGTCCACATATTTTTATGACAGACTGTTTATTAGGGACATTCAAAAATTATTGCTATTTCTAAGAAAACTAGGAATAGAAGGAATGTACCTCAATATTATAAAGGATATATATGACAAACTTATAGCCAACATTATCCTTAATGAAGAAAAACTGAAAACATTTCCCCTAAAATCAAGAATGAGACAAGGGTGCCTACTCTCCTACTCCTACTCAACAAAGAACTTGAAATCCTAGCCACAGAAATTAGGCAAGAAGAAGAAATACAAGGAATACAAATAGGTAAGGAACCGTCAAAGTATCCCTATTTGCAGACCACATGATCCTATAGCTCGAAGACCCAAAAAACTCTACCCAAAACCTCCTAGACATAGTAAACAGCTTCAGTCAAGTGGCAGGATACAAAATCAACTTACAAAAATCACTAGCTTTTTAGACACCAACAATGAACAAATTGAGAAAGAATATATGAAAACAATTCAATTTACAATAGCCTCAAAAAAAATCAAATACCTAGGAGTAAACTTAACAAATGATGTGAGTGATGTCTACAGGGAGAACTACAAACCTGTGAAGAAAGAGATTGAAGATGACTACAGAAGGTGGAAAGATCTCCCATGCTCATGGATTGGTAGAATCTACATAGTAAAAATAACTATACTACCAAAAATAATCAACAAATTCAATGCAAATCTCATCAAAATCTTGGTGACATTCATCACAGGGATCAAAAAATCTATCCTAAAGTTCATTTGGAAACACAAGAGACCACCAATAGTCAAGGAAAAAGAGAAATGCTGGAGGTATCGCAATAACTGACTTCAAATTATATTACAAAGCTATAGCAATAAAAACAACATGGTACTGGCACAAAAACAGATATGAAGACCAGTAGAACAGAATAGAGGACCCAGATATGAATCCACACAGATATGCCCACCTTACTTTTGATAAAGGTGCCAAAAACCTACGATGGAGAAAGGACAGCCTCTTCAACAAATGTTGCTAGGAAAAGTTGTTATTTGCCTGCAGAAAACTGAAACAATATCTATGTCTATCACCCTGTACTAGTAGCAACTCAGAGTGGATTAAGGACCTTAATATAAGACCTGAAACTCTGAAGTTAGTATAGGAAAGAGCAGGAAAAATTCTGAAAGCAATAAGTTTAGGAAAAGACTTCCTCAATAGAACTACAGCAGCCCAGCAAACTAAGAGAAAGAATGGACAAATGGGACTACATGAAATTAAAACCTTCTGCACAACAAAAGAAATGGTCTCTAAACTAAAGAGACCACCTATAGAGTAGGACAGAATATTCACTGGCTATATATTAGACAAAGGACTGATAACCAGAATATACAAGGAGCTCAAAAAACTAACCTCCCCCCAAATCAATGAACCAATAAAGAAGTGGGCAACTGAATGAAACAGAATTTTTTCAAAGAAAGAAATCCAAGTGGCCAAAAAACACATGAAAAAATGCTCACAATCCCTGGCCATAAAGAAAATGCAAATCAAAACCACACTAAGATTCCACCTCACTCCTGTTAGAATAGCTATCATCAAAAACACCATCAACAACAAATGTTGGGGAGGATGTGGAGAAAAAGGAACCCCTCATACACTACTGGCAGGAATGTAACCTAGTACAACCACTTTGGAAAACAATATGGAGGTTTCTTTAAAAACTAAACATAGATCTGTCATATGATCCAGCAATACAACTCCTAGGGATATAGTCAAAGGAATGTGACTCAGGCTTCTCGAGAGGCACCTGCACACCCATGTTTATTGGAGCACTATTCACAATAGCCAAGTTATGTAAACAGCTAAGGTGCCCCACTCCTGACAAATGGATTAAGAAAATGTGGTGCTTATACACAATGGAGTTTTGCTCAGTCATGAAGACGAAAGAAATCTTGTCATTTGCAAGTAAATGTGTGGAACTGGAGAACATCGTCTTAAGTGAAGTTAGCCAGGCTCAGAAGACAAAAGATCATATGTTCTTCCTCCCTCATATGTGGACTTTAGACCTAAAACAATGCAATACTATTATTGGACATGGGTCACCTGCTAAGGGGAGGATACATAAAGGAGAAATAGGGAAAGGTAAGAAACGCAAAACTTGAAAGTGTTTAATCTGCCCACTGTAGAGGGGCTAATATAGTAATCTTAAACTGACAGAGGCCACCATGGGAAGGTGACCAGGAAGTACTGAAGAGGTCTGGTAATGATGAACCAACTCTGATTGTAATAGACATGTGCATGGAAGCAATGCTAGGAATCTCTCTGTATAACTATCTTTATCTCAAACTAGCATAAATGCTATGTCTTTCTTATTATGCTTAGGTCTTCTTGTCAACAAAATTGGAGGAGAGGGCAGAACAGGTTCTGCCTGGAAGCAAAGGGGTGATAAAGAGAGGGAGGGTGGTGAGGGAGAGACAGAGGGGAGAAATGGCCCAAACAATGTATGCACATGTGAATAAATGAATAAAAAAAGAGATTATAAAAAATTATTGCTATCATGTTCACAGAATTTCTATTTAACTTTTAATCTTCTCCCTATATTTTATGTTTTCAAGTGTTCATATCAAGCTGCATTTGTTCTGCCTTATTCATACTTGTCTTTTGTTTGATTTTTTCCATAAATTTCACACGATCTTTTAGTTGTTGACACAGATACCTTCAGGTAAACATACTGGTTGTCATCACAGTGTTGCTCCTGTGATGTATCAAAGCCTATTGCTTCTGATAGCTTTTTTTAGAAAAACATGGAGAGAGCACATATCAATGGCAGCCTTCCTGAATGTCAACTCAGGCCTGATGAGGCATCCAGCACTGCATTTTTTTGGTTGTCAGTACCACTCATACAATAGGACATCCCTGCGTTTAGTTGAAGGAATGTGCCCTTTCCAGGAGGGTAGGAAGGTTTGTCTTCTGGTTGCAAATCATCAATTATCACATTTCAGACTTCCTTCATGTTTTATCAACACAATTTTGGCAATTCAATTTTAACTTAATGTAGATCATGATAGCATCAAACATTCAAGGAGAATACAAGCAACATACTAGGACTATTCAGTTTTACTCAACCAAGTTCTTCCATTCTGAGTCACAGGAGAAATGTCCCATGTCAGTGTTCTCTCCTCTACTCAGTCATATTCCTTGCCACTACTCGCTCTTAGCACCCTGAAGGCCCACCCATGCAATTCCTTCCATTAACACATGCTCATATTAGTCATGTTATGGAATTTTTTCAATGAGGATGTCACTTACAATCCAAAACAGAAACTTAGTTTACTGTTGTTACTGGCCTATAAGCAATTAGGAGTTTTTGGTGACTACTGGTTTTGAACTTGCTAGGCAGGTGCTCTACCACTTGACCCTTGTCTGAATCCAATCTGTAAACAATTAAAAAGGTAAGCACAGAGTGTTAATGACAAACACTATTTTATAAGTCATTTTTCAGGTGATGATTTACATTCTTACCAGGCAAAACGAAGTAGTTCTCCTCAGAAATAGTGATAGAAAGCCTGGTTCTTTTTGTCCAAAATACTCTGAGGATAATGGGAATAGAGAGGCAGGTCACTACAAAATCTTTATAGTTGTGTTTGTCTTCAAACCATTAATAAGTTAGAATTACTGAGAAGCCAGTACTATCCTTTGCATCTTATTCCAATACAGTCCATTCGAGACTCTTTTCAATTAGGATAGTACTGGATGCCTATGTATACACCACCTGACTTTTCTACCACATGGCTTTATTTCAACTGTATTAGAATAGATGAAGATGTGGCTTCAGGAAAGGGAATTCAAAGGAGAGGTCTGGAGAGAGTGCAACATGAAAGCAAGAAGTGATGATGGTGTGCATATCATTGAGCTTGTTACCATGACTGTTGCTCTGTCCTTTTCAAGACCATCTATGAGAATATGTAGCTGGTATGTGAGAATTTCCTACTAAAGGTAGAACTAGGGTATTTAGCCACAGACTTTTGCTCATTTCTTTCTCTCTACCATTTTTAAGGAAGTACACTGAAGATGTGTTACACTTATGTCCTGTTGGGATGCTGTAGCCATGAACTATGTGAACTCCTGCAGGTCTGAAGAAAGCATACACAGGAAAATGAGAGACTGGGATTGGAGGTCCACACCTGTAATCCCAGACACAAGGGAGGTGAAGTTTGGGAGGATCATAGCTTAAGACAAACCCAAACAAAAATTTAATGAGAACCCATCTCAACAAATGAGCCAGATATGGGGTAGATATCAGTAATTTCAGTTATGAGGGAGGAATACATAGAAAGTCCAGGGCTATAGATGTAGCTAAAGTAGGAAAGGCATTGCCTTGCAAGCCTGAGTTCAAAACTAACTACTGCCAAAAAAAATAGAAAGTTAAAGAACATGGGAGAAATGTGTCATGAATTTGAGATGAGGCTCTGAACAAAACATAAGATTTGTCTACCAAACCTGTACCTGATCTCAAAGACAGGAGAAAGCAACACAGCACTGGTGTAAATGCTGCAGATAAAAGCATCTCAAGCATTTTACTCACTCTCTGTTATGTAGAGTAGGTTGCATTGTCAACTAAATTTTTGTTAGAAAACTTTATAGTACTACGGAATACACAATCAAGGTGTAGTTTCTGTCAAGCCAATTTTGTAATAAAATGTTTATTTTTACACATTTATTAGTATTTAAATGGAAGTTAGAAGATATTTTCAGAAATAGGTGAAAGTATCTTTTGGCACTGAATAAAACACACCAATATAAGTCACCAATAAATGTAGTCAGTGTGCTATGCATTCAAATATGCAAAATGACACAATGAAAGAAGAAATAATTTCTCATACCTACTAACAGAATTGCAAAAGGTCTTTATTTTGTTTTATTTATTTATCTATTTTTATTGTTATGCTGGGTGGGGGTAAGATCTTTATTCAATACAAGTTAAGCAATATTTAATAAAGTGATATCTTCTGTTTACACTTGAAATAATCAACAATAACCAAATGGAAAAAAATAATTATTAAAGGTATTGATCTAATTTTGGAATGATGTGGAATATTTCCATATGTCACCCTATAGACACCATAAAACATTATCTTGAAGAGGAGAAAAATAAATATGTTAATGGTAATATTTTAACTGATTTTTTATCATAATCATAGGATTTTCATTTAGTTATCTGAGAAAGAAATACACACTGAGGACAAAGTGATTTTTGTCTGTAAGTAATAATCCCATACATGAAAGAGATTAAGATTTATATTATATGAAAGAAATCAATGAAGAATAACTTTTAATTTTAATATATATCTTATTTCTTTTTCTTACTATTTAATTTTTTTAGTTTTTGTTGTGCAGGTGATACACATTTACAAATGTCCTTACAATATATTATAGTTGAATTCACCCCCTCCATCATTCTTCTTTATCCCCCCTCCCCATTCCTGGAATATTTTCAACAAGTCTCATTTTTCCATTTACATACATGTGCATACAGTATTTGCATCATATTCACCCTCCTGTACTTTAGCCCCACTTCCTCCTCCCCTCCCACTAGTACCTACCCCTTAGGCAGGACCTGTTCTGTCCTCCTATTCTCCAATTTTATAAAAAACAAAATGATATTTTTGTTTGTATAAGATAGCTATACAGGGAGCTTCTTTATAACATTTCCATGTATGTATTATTATAACTTGAATTCTCTCATCTCCTCTATTTTTATCCTTTCTCTCCTTCTTATGATTTCGACAGGATTAAAAATTCTATATTCATTCTTTTAAAAAGTTTTTTCTTTATTTTTATTATTGTGCTAGGAAGGGGATACATTGTGGCATTTATACATTCACCCCCCCATTATTATCCTTTATCCCTCCCCCACCATCCCTAGAATAATTTCAACTGGTATCACTTTTCCATACACATACATGTATACACAGTATTTTCACCATATTCACCTTCCCATCCCCTTTCCCCATGTCCTCCCCCTACCACTGGTTCCAACTCTCCAGGCAGGACATACATCAACCATATTCATTTTCTCAACTACCTTCTTTTACCATTCCTCTCTTATAGGTGACCCACCCCTTGTGTGACCTTTTTTCATAATATTGCTTATATTTGAATTAGGTGTTAATTTTAATATAATATCTCATTTCAAATATGGATCACATATAAGATCCTGCTTCTGGTCAAATCTGCTATAGAGTTTTTAAAAAATCTATTAATTAGATTGAAAGTTTGGTTTTCATACTCTTATAAAGCAGGGTCTTACTATGTAGACCAGGCCTTAAAATCACAAAACTCTTGCCTCAGCCTTCCAGGATTATAGGTGTAAACCACCATGCCTTGATAAAGCTTTTATGTAGTATAGACATACTCAAAAGGGTCAAATATACATTTTGGGAGAAATATAATCCTTAAAATCACATAAAATCTCTAACTTGAGAGTTGGTACTAAAAGAGAAAAAAGGATTAGAGACACGGATCTCTAATCCGTGACAAAATTGTACATTTTGTCAATGTACAATGGGTTTTTTTTCTTTTTGTTTTCTTGGGGTTTTTCTTCCTTTTTCTTATCTTTTTTTTTGCTGGGACTGAGTTTTGAATTAAGGGCCTTGTGCAGATACTTTACTACTTGAGCCCTGCTAATGGTCCAGTTAGAATCATCAAGATCGCAGCCTCCCAAGTAGCTAGGATTACAGGCATGAGTCACCAGCTCCAAGCTTGAATGCAACGTTTTAATGTTTTTCAGGTGCTAATACCTAACAGTTTAGGAATATGTGAAAATTATTTGATCCACCTGAGAACTCAAATCAGTTATTTCTAATACAAACTTAGTTTGGTTAAAAAGAGAGATGAGAATTATATTTATGATGTTTTCAAATTTGGTGTGCATTGCTTTTAAAGAAGAATGAAGCCCCCAAAACACACATAAATTTTTATCACCTGTGTGGCCTTCAGGTTACAGCAGGATGTCTGGTTACCTCAGTTTGCTTTATGCCAAATCAAACATTATCCTAGTATTCCCATGTACTACAGAAAGACACACTGGTTATTATGATGAAAATAAAGAGATCTAATAAGATGTGAATATTCCTCTCCATGTGTAAACATCCAGTGTGTTAGATGATTTAGTCTGTTTAATGTTGCCCAGTTTTATAACCACTTCTCATCTCCATTGTAATATGGGAGTGGAAATCAGTCTGAGCCATATATGACCACAAACTATTGTGTTTGAATTGCTGATCATACTTAATGTTCTATGGTATTGTCTGAAGGTGACTGATTTTAGAGATCACTGTTCTTAAATCATTTTAAGTTTACCTATAATTCACCATTTTAAATGAAAGCCAAATAATGATTTTCATAGGAATTATGTATTGACAACATCAATCTATTAAATGTGTATGTGCCCTAAAATAACTAGACAATTTCATTAGTCTTGTTATAGACTAAATAGTTCCACACTATCAAAACTCAAGGAGTTTTGTAGTCAAAACCCCAAGGCAATGGTATTTAGAGGTGACCCAGAAGGTGACCAGGTCATGAAGATAGAGCTCTCTTGGTGGTATTGGCCCTTAACAAAAGCAACACGTATCTATGCTTTTTCGACAAGGACACCAATTAGTTATTACTCCTATTTAATACAATCACTCTTTGATATTCAGTGGGCATGGATTCTAGGACCTTCCTAGTATTATAAAAATCCCCTCAAGTACTTTATATAAAATGAGATGACATTTGCATATAACCTAAGCACATTCTCCCATGTATTTAAAATCATCTCCAAATTACTTACAGTGCATAATACAATGCAAATGCTATGTAAATGGTTGTGATACTGAATGGTTCAGAGACTAATGACAAAGAAAAATGTCTGCACATGTTAAGTATAGGTACAATAATTTTAAAATATTTCCATCTGTAGTTGGTTGAATCCAAAGGTGTGGAACCAAGACATTCATACAACCAACTACAAATTAGTTACTACATAAATAAAAATATTAAATATTTCTAGGTATTGCCAAGAATGTCCCATAGAATATAGTATTAATTTGCAAAGCCTAGATATCAACAAACACAATAGTTATTCACTGCTATAAATTCATCTTGTAAATAAGAAGTGATGTTTTGTGAATCTTCCCCAAAACACCTATTACCTATTCTTGTGGGAATGCATTTATTTTTAGCATGTATAATGGAAGACAAACTTAACTTTCCTTTTTTTCCTTTAATAATGTTCTTAAATTTACCAACAGAATTCCATGGAAACTACCACCCCCCAGGAGGGGATAACTCAAAAACTTTCTATACTTGCTCAGAAGAATTAAAAAATTATAAATATTTGTAACACATAAAATATAAATCTAAATATATTGAGAGAAAGCAGAAGGGAATGAGGGAGGAAAGAGAGATAGGGAAAGGGAGAGAGAGAGAAAGAGAGGAAGAGAGAGAGAGCAAATTGCTTCTTTCCCTCTCTCTCCTTAGCAAGTGAAACATACCAAAAATAAGACAATCTTTAAAAACAGACAGTCTCAACAGGAACTTGATCTACAGGCAGCTGAATCCTAGATTCCCCAAACTGTGGAACTGTTTACTGGTTAAGCCACCTCATCTATGATAGTTTGCTTTTAGCAGCCCAAATTGAATAAGAGAAACTTAGAATCGTATAATTTGCACTGCTGTTAATACTTTTTACCGTGTATTTACTGTTGTTACTATGCTGCATTGCAATTTCAACTCATAAAGATTGATCAGGATTTAGTGATACTTCACCATAGAATCCAATGGGAAGAAAATATAAATATTTCAACTGAACGCAGAAAATACCACCATAAATTTAAAACAATCAATAGAACTCTGGGGTGTGCAGGGATAATGATGTCTATGGCTCAAAAATATTACTAAGTCACCTGAAAACTAACAATGTGAACAGAGGACTGATTACAAAGTTATGGTAACCAATCTGGAGAAACATTTGCTCTAGATTCAGATGCCTTTTCTTGACAACCATACAAATAGTGGCATGAAGCCACTAAGTTCCTATCATTTCCAAAGCAGCAGTTTGCTGGTCTCTAAAAAAGCTATTTGTAGTTTTATATAGAATAAGCACAAAATAACACTTGCAAGCTGAAAGTTGATAAATTATATTACTAAATGCAGAGAAGAGATCATAAATACTGAGACATCATGGAAAGTTACATTCCTAGATTAGGAAAAAGAAAATTATGTTAGTCTTGAACTTAAGCTTGTAAAAAAAAATAGCTGCAAATGTTGTGACAAATATGAGCCACTGAGAAAAAGCAACATGAGCTGCTGGCAAAACTCTTTTATCAGACATGTTGGGCATCACCCAATTACTATCACATTTGTCTGACTAGAGACTTTTTGCTTTATGCTTGGATGAAACCAATTATGTACAGTGTATGAATCAGCCCTTGGCACATTGATAATGCTTATATAAAAAAGATGTGGTCACCAGATTTTGATTCATTCATCACTGAATTATCATGCTGGAGGGAAAGAGGTTCATTTAGGCAATTATGTTGTGAACTGTGACATAGCCAAGAAAAAAATGTTCATTAGAGTCAATATCAATGGAATCATAGTTTTGTGTATAGCAAATAGAAAATTATGCATGTGACTACATATTTTGGTCAACAGTATATTTGTTTGTCGTGTGATTAGTGTTAATAAATCAAATATTTCACACATCTCTCTTTTTCATTTATTTAATATTGGTGGTCAGCTTGTACAAGAACCTTTAGTTAAGTGGATTACAAGCATGAGAAACACAGAGCACTGTTCTACTATTGCCTACTTTAATTACTGATGCTCTGAATATGAAAGCTTATTCATCTCTATATTGAAATAAACTAAAAAATTAATGGAGTTGCTCTGAGGAGTGAAAGGTTTTATGTAAAGTGTCTCAAATGTAATATTACATATTCTGATAAGAAGAATTGCACATATACTTATGAACATTTATGTACAATTGTATACACAACATTATATAAATGCATATATAATAGACATCCACTTATCTACTCATTTACCTTTTACTTTTTGCAGAATGTCTCATCAGAGACATGGTTGTACCTCAAAAATATAGATGCAATCATCCTCCTCTCTCTCCACAAGAAAAAGCTTTCTCCTTTGTGTATCCTCATCTTAACTATAAAACCTTTTCTGTATCACTCTGAAGTTCACAACTGAAAAGATATTTAGAGTGTTTTGGAATGATTAGGAAAACACGATTAGAAACTAAAATATGTAAACATGTCTTAGATGGAGTAGTGAGATTAGTAAAATGGGGTCTTTGAGCACAGAAAAAAGTTAGCACCTTTGAGTTTATTTAAATAAACTTTAAAATTTATTTAATTGATACATATTAATATGATCACCAAAACAGAAAATAATACATATGCTATATGCAAAAATATTACAAAATTTTTATTGTTCTTGGGTTTCAGTTTCCTATGAGTTGGTAATATAAAAATTCATTTTGGTTGACGTTGAAAAGAAAGAATATTAGGTAGAGTTTAAATATTTTAGTTAAAAGCAATCTACATGTTCAATGAAATACCCATCAAACTCCCAATGACTTTCTTCACAGAGATTGAAAAATCTAACCTAAAGTACATTTGGAAACACAAAAGGCCCCAAATAGTCAAGGCAATACTGAGCAAAAAGAACAATGTTGGAGGTATCACAATACCTGACTTCAAACTATACTACAGATCCATAGCAATAAAAACAGCACGGTAATGGCATAGAAACAGATATGAAGATCAGTGGAGCAGATTAGAGGACCCAGATATGAGTCCACACAGCAGGGAATACCCTGGAAACAATAGGAATAGGCAAGGACTTCCTCAGTAGAACTCCATCAGTCCAGAAACTAAGAGAAAGGATGGATATATGGGACTATGTGAAATTAAGAATTTTCTGCACAACAAAAGAAATGGTCTCTGAATTGAAGAGACCACTCACAGAATGGGAGAAAATATTTGCTAGCTATACATCAGACAAAGGATTGATCACCAGAATATACAGAGAGCTACTCCAAAAATCCATGAACCAATAAAAAAGTGGGTAACAGAACTAAACAGAACTTTTTATAAGAAAGAAGTCCAAATGGTCAAAAAACACATGAAAAAATGCTCACCATCCCTGGCCATAAAAGAAAAGCAAATCAAAACCATGTTAAGAGTCCACCTCACTCCTATTAGAATGAATAGCTATCACCAAGAACACCACCACCAACAAATGTTGGCAAGGATGTGGGGTAAAAGGAACCCTCCCACTGCAGCTAGTACAACCACTTTGGAAAAGAATATGGAGCTTAAAAAAACTAGATCTGCCATATAATCCAACAATACCATTCCTAGGGATATACCCAAAAGAATGCGACTTAGGTTATTCCAGAGACACCCTGCACACCCGTGTTTATTGCAGCAGGTTTACAATAGTCAAGCTATGGAAACAGCCAAGATGCCCCACAACTGATAAATGGATCAAGAAAATGTGGTATTTATACACAATGGAATTTTACTCAGCCACAAAGAAGAATGAAATTGTATCATTTGCAAGTAAATATATGGACTGGAGAATATGATTTTAAGAGAAGTTAGCCAAGCTCAGAAGGCCAAAAATCACATTCTCCCTCATATGTGGATTATAGACCCAAAACAAATGCAGTGATGTTATTGGACATGGGTCACACACTAAGGGGAGAATGCATACAGGAAAAATAGGGGTAGGAAAGGATTCCTAAAACTTTAATGTGGTTGATGTGCTCCCTGTTGAGGAGTGAATAAAGTAATCTTAAATTGGCAGAGATCACTATGGGAAGAGGACCAGGAAGTAGTGAAGAGATCTGGTAGAGACGAACCAACATGGATTGTGATACACAAGTGCATGGAAGCAACACTAGGAATCTCTCTGTAGAGTTACCTTTATCTCAAACTAGCAAAAATGATATGTCTTTCTCATTATCTCCTATGTTTTCTCTTCAACAAAATCAAAGAACAAGAGGGTGGACCAGGATCTGCAAAGAACCGGGCAGTGTGGGGGAGGGGGCTGGTACAAACAATGTATACACATGTAAGTTAATGTAAAAATAAAGAAATACAAGGAGAAAAGAAAAAAAGTTAAAATTGAATTGCAGAAAAACAAATAAATAAATATTTTGGTTTAATGAATTGTTTTCAATCAGCTTTTTAATTTTCACCTTAATATATTTATACTAATATTAGAATACTGACTATTCTGAGCTTATTCTGGGTAACTAAACAAATTACACTCTGAAATAAATAAAAATAGTGTCAAAAAACCTAATTTGTATATAAACTGTATATTTCAATATAATTTTATAAATAACTACAAAATAATCTCATCTTTCCGTGTATTTTAACTTCTATTAATATTTTACAACTCACTACTAAAATAAGATGTATTTTCAGATTTAAATTAAAGAGTTTTATGTGTTTTGGCAATTCCCTTTGAAAATACCATAATATATTTGCAATTACCAATTGTATCATAACAATCACTTTTAAGACTTTAATAAATAAATTATGAAAGATCATTATTAAATAATAGTATTAAAAGGTATTCCTGTTCATAAAATGAGAATTGACCAAGTAGTGCTTAATTATTACTTTAATTCAAATATCTATATTTCTCTTTTGGAAATTCTAGGCTCTTCTCCGTCTCTCTTTTCATAATGAAATATTTGCTTTCTGGTCTACAAACAACAGAATATTGTAATTGAATTTCATACAGCTCCAATTTTAAACATACTGGCTTGATTACAATGCTGTCATTTCTATACAGGTGTGAGTGTTGAAACGTTAAGTTTTTGATTTTCTTTTAGCAGAATCTCAAATGGACAGATGAGTGATTAGTGTATGAATACTCTGAATCCAAGACCAGTCACTTTTGGTCAATTCATGACTGCTATGCTAACCCCATTAAAAAGCTACTGAAAAATGTCCTCTCTTTCATGTCACTATTATCCTTACCAAGACCTCATGGAAGGATCCCTGCACTTGGGTTATTCATATCTTTATGCTGACCCATTTTAGTAAATTAGTAGAAATAGCATGTGCTGCATTATTTTCTGATAGCAGGTACTAAAAGAGTTTAATGTAAGCTCTAATCCTTTAGAGCTATTTGGAGTAAGCAGTACACTAATTTACCTTCACTCTGGGTCAAAGCATGAAAACATATTATTTGATGTTTTCATTTTTTCATACTGTATAAGTACATTTTGAGTTAAAGTGGAAATAAGTAGGAAATGAAAGAAGATATAACTGATGAACCAGAAATAAAAAAGGATCACAGTGACTGCTATAAGCATTAATCATGAAGAGGTTAGATAATTTAGAAGAAGTTTCTTACTTTCTGGAGGCTGGAAATTCATCTTCAAGATGAAAGTAGATTCAATGTCTGGTGAGCCTCCCTTTTGTGATACACAACCCATCATTTCACTATAGTCTTTCCTGTGATGGAAAAGGTCTTTACTTATCCTACTCATGAGGACTCTGGTCCAGATAACTAAGACTAACACATTAGGGATATGATATGTAAATTCAACTTTTAATTTTGGAGAAAAAATAGATTGGATAAAATAATGGTGACATTTCTCAATTCTGCCTTGTGTTTTTCAGGCCGTTGAAAAACTGCAAGCTCTATACATCCAACATTCACAGAAATGGATCAAAGAATATTGTATCCGGAAGCCATATATTATTAGGGATTTGACAATCCAATTGAGTAACTAAAACTTGTTGGCAACAAGATTTGTATGACGATTTTCTATTTTTTTGTTTTTTACATTAGTGTTTTCCTCCTTTTTCCCTCTCTTCTTTCTAATGTTCTCTCTGCTCTTGTTTGTGTTTTAGAAATACACTGCTATTTTCATATAAACTCTGTAGAGATTATTGCAACTACTAAATATATTAACATACCATGTTCTCACTCTCCTGAAATAGAATTTATTAACTTATGTATACTTTAGCCGACACCATATCTTCACCTCAGTCCAATTCTCATTTTACATTATGTGCATTTAAAAAAATTTTTCTTTTATTCATATGTGCATACAATGTTTGGGTCATTTCTCCCCCCTCATTATTTGTATTTTTGAGAAGTTTTAGAATATTTAGCAGTAAGCCATTCTGGTAAATATTACTTCTAATATTTACTTCTAATATTCATGGCATCCTGTTTAAAAACTTTGTTCAATATTTTGCCATATTGTAACTCATAATTATTTCTTGGACTTGTATATAAAATGTAATATTAATTGGCTAACATCAATTCATGTACTAATGCTTAATTTGTTTGACATCTTGTTTTGTTTTTAATTTATTTAGGGATAGAACAATAGTTGCATATCCTATGATCCATTCTATATTGATAGTTGACTTTTTTTTCATTCTGACTGGTGACTTATTTCTTATTTGGATATATTAGGCATAATATTCTTTTCTTCCAGAACTATATAGGCATTCCTCGATGTATTGTTGTACTGAGTCATTTATATGAGAATGACAACCTAGTTGGTTCTATTTCCTTTTGAAGCACCATGAGTGTGAGGGTTTCTTTTGGAAAAAATTATCTGCTTTCTTATTAAAGATAGGCAATAAAATTTTACATATGCTTGTAAAAGTGACCTATGGTACATTTTATTACTAATCAACACAGGACAATTTTGCTTTCTCTGATATGTATCTCTTTCTGTTTGAGTTTTGTGGTTTCCTATTTCATCAAAGACTGCTCAGCCATGTGGCTTGCCTTCATCAAAGAAACATATGTGGAGGTAATCAAAACCAGTAAAAAGCTTTATGTTAATGTGGGATTAATAAAATCTCACTCTTTCTCTCTCTTCCACACTGGCTAGTGGTCTTCTGGGCAGTGCCTACATTTCAGCCTAAGTTCCTGAGAAAGATGATGTAGAGATGAACAAGATACAAGCTTTCTATGGACAATGTTGAATAAAAAAAGTTATTGCTTTAAGCTGTAGACATTGTGTTTCCTGGCTATAAATGAGCCTTCAAATCATACTGACACATTAAATTGGGTAAGGCAAAAGTAAAGGACTGTACATATGTGAATGCCTTTGTAGTAGGCAGTCCACCCAGCATGGTCCTGGCATTGTAGAACTCAAGCTTTCCCCACTGGTTACTGCACATTAATATGCCTTACTCTCTCCAATTTCCTGTTCCATTGCCCTGGATGATTCCTGGAATCATTTCCCAAATAAATTGCTGATTTTCAAAGCCTTGACTCGGGTTAATCTTGTGGGGAATTCCAAAGCAAGTGACACCTATACACCTCTCTTCTCTTTCACTCTCTCACCTACCATCTAAACACACACACACATGTAAATACAAAAAACATGCTTTTTTTGATTACTTGGAATCTACAACTCAACTGACATGGAAAGCTGAAGGAAATGAGGATTTTAAAAATTTCCCCAAACTCTGCCTTTTATTTAGACATTTGAATAGATGCAATTATAACTGAAAAAATGAAAATGTTAATAGTTTGATATTGGCATTCTACTAAAAATCAGCTGCTTTACCTAAGCAAGTGTTTGAGTCTGTTTTGTGTTTTAAAACAGATAATAGTAGCACTTAGTAGCTCAAAGTGTTTGTGGATTTGATCTGATAAGATCAAAGGTCTGATAAGAGAATTGCTTTTCTGTGGAAGTGCTCTTCTGCTGAACAGTTATTGAGCAGTGAAGAAGGAGTTTCAGAAACAAATGCTTTCTCAAACAGTGAACAGTTCTTGATTATTTTCTAAGCCTTCCATTTGGAAAAGTTATATTTCACTTTGATATGATGACAATAAGTCATCATATTGTAGACATCTGAAACTATTCTAAAGCTTAAAAATAGTTGCATGGATGGCCTGTAAAGTCAGATGCCATGTCTTATGAATACTTACAAAAATATATCTAGACAAATCTTGCAAATATATTGCTTATTAAGTGATTTTTCAGTAACTCATATAAACTAAGCATTACACAATTACTTGAACTTTAATTTTGTGTTTACTTATTTATAGCCTTTATCTTTCATCTCCTTATTATCATAAAGAAAAGAAATATACCTAATTGGAGATCAAATACAACATAAGTACTTTTCTTCCTTCTGTATCTCCTTCACTGAAATGGACTTTGGGTAGAAAAACAGCATTTATCACATCTCTAAATATTCTTACAATAATTATCTTCGATTTCCTGAAAATGGACACAAACAAATTGTCACTACAGGCTGGGTCAGATTCTAACCAAAACAGAAATCAGGACACTTAGCTGACCTAATTGCATGTTGCTGTTTAAAAACATTTTTCTTAATATCTTGTGACTTTATTTCCAAAATTATTTTGCTATTTTTTGTACAGATTCTCTTGTTTTTATTTCACAGCATTTTAGCCATTAGGTTCTAAACCATATGAGAAAGTGTATAACTAAGTTCTGGTAATATTTCTGTTCTTTAGCAAATTATCCTTAGGTCCTTTACAATAAGTCTCTTGTTTGCCATGGTAACTAAAAATTCATAACAACTGATAAGGATTTTTCTACCTTTCCATTAAACATCTAGAAAGCTGCAACTAAAATTACCATTACAGTTAAAATAATTGCAAATAAAATTAATTTTATTAACATTGACATGAAAAAAGCAACATCATCCAACTCCAGAAAACTATACATTATATTAAAAAATAAATGGAGAAAAACAGTGAGCCAAAAGAATGGTAATATATGCTTATGTTTTGGCTCATGAACAAGAATCATGCTGTCCCTGTGGAAGAACACAGAAGAACATGCTCTCTTTCCCACAGATTTCTTCCTTAAGCATTCACCTCTCAAGGTCAGAAATGCTGCATTGAAAGCAGTCAGTGTCAGATTTAAAGATGTCCCTTATATTGTAAGCTGTCATAAAATTATTTTAAAAAACAGAAATAAGGGAGAACGGAAATACCAGTGGTACCTTGAAAATTTGCAGTTATCTGGTTGTTTTAGTGTCGTTAGGTAGGAACATTTGATGAAAATTCTGCATGTCAGAAATGTGATTTTGTATTTTATTCATCAATTCTCAGTGACTAAGAACCAGGTAATGAAAAGATTAGAAAGAAGGATCTCACACATTAGGAAATAAAAATGCTCATACTACTACTACTCAGAGATAACTATTCCAAGTTTGAGATTATTTCCCTTCACTGGACTAGGACCCATTTTAGTTAATTTAAAATTACAGTGGAAATTCAGAAATTTCGAGAGTCCCAGACACCCTGAAAACAGGTGTCTACTTCTGATTATTCCTACACAGAACATTTTGTAATGGTACTAGGGCACTGTCTCCATGGTTCCAGGCCTTTGCCTGTAAAATTTCCATTTTATGAGAGATTGAGTCATTTTTCTTTATCTAATCAGATTGGGGGCTCCCTCCCTGCTGACAGTTCATGGGGCAGACACAAAGCATTTGTCAGTAGCCACCTATCATGTATTAAACTCATATGTGTTCCCGATCTTATTACACCCTTTCTGAAGGAAGAGTGACTGACAGTGATAAGACTCTATCATAATCCCATTACTGATTTGTAGTATATTAAATGATCAGGGCCATCTCTTATTTAGAATCAGTATTCAACAAGCTGGCACGGTTTTTATTCAGTGATTTCTCTCAGAACAATGAAAGCATTTCATGTTCAATTTATTTCAATAATTTGAAATTCATATGTTACAGAAAGTTACATATGGATCTTGCTGGTGCTTTTTTGAAAACAAAAATGATTAACAGTCACGATTTCTTAGTTCCGTCTTTTTCAGAGAGTAGGGAGAGGCCGTTAAATATGCTATGAATAGAAAGAAGGTTTCCAGCCCATGGCAGAGTATTTGACAACAGGATTCAGAAAAAATTTTTCACATTTCTTTCTTTTGACAGAATTTCACACACATGAGTGTATAAAGTGGGATTTAGTGCTACATGAAATTATTGTTGATGTAAAATATAAAGACTTTCTGTTATCAAATGACATTTAGAACATAAATTTAATTTTGGCCTGATATTCCTAAATCATCAATGTAGAATAATTAATTCAGGCATTTTTCTATTATAAAAATAACTTATTTTTATAATTATGTTGTGTATATTTATAGATAAAACATATTCTTACTATGAATAACTGCATGTAGAATAATTGATATAAGATAAATCTCAGGGATTTATACACATTAACCTATTTTTTTCATGAAAAATAAGCAAATAGTAGAGTTTTTGTTATTTTATTTTCTCTTGAAAGACTATTTCATACTTTCCTTCCACTCATTACACTTCTCATGTTATCATCTCACTTAACACTGTATTGGATTAACTCAAGCAGTAAATGATGATTAAAGTTTTATAGTGCCTTCTAGTTATCAGGTACTGTATGAAACATGTATTAATGCATTTAATTCCCATTTTACAGATGAAGAAACTAAGACACAAAGAAACACCAGAAGTTTCCCAAGTTTCCCCAATAAAGCATCACACTACCATTAGACACTATATTCAACATTTCATGGTCTCTGATTAGCCCCAAGTCATAAGTGGACTTGTTCCACTGAACTCTATGGCAGATTCAGGTACATACCATTTCAAGGTTCAGAAAAGTGTTTGAGCAAGGCCTGGAAGGAAGCCTGTGCCTGGAGAAGGCTCATCCATAGCCGGGCACACTCAGGCTCACCTGCTGACCCTGCTATTGGACAATCGGTGCCACATTGTTCTATGCATATCTGAGATTAAAAATGCAGAGTTTGGTTTTCCTCAAAAAGGTGTTATATAATCTAAATTATTAAAAATGATTATTATCCATATGATAGCCTTAAGATTTAGACAATTAAGGATGATATTTAGAATACTTGTCAATTTCTAAAATAATTTCATGGGTATTTAGAAAATTAACATAGATTTAAAAAAATGTGTGTGAATACTATGGCAAAGTTTATTTTAAGGCACTAAAGAGTGTGTGAGTAAATTAACCAGAAAGTTCTGGGTAAACAGAAAAAAAAAAAAAAACCCTCAGTCCTTTTCAGTATTGCACACTGGGGTATTATGTCACCATTCACTTTCTAAAGGGAGCAAGGAAATTAACAAGCCATGCTAAATTTCATCTGAAAAATAACATAATATTTTTTATTAATCAAAGGAATTAAGAAAAGTTATTAACACTGACACAAATGTCTATGAACAGAGACCCAATACAAAAACTTACTAAAACAATTTTACATATTAAGAATGTTATAAAAAGATTTCTAAGCAGAATTGATGAAACATCTTTTGAGTAAAAAAATAAAAGAACAGTCTTTGCTAAAATTGACTTTGCTGAGGTTAATAATATACTTGCATTATGTTGGACTGAACAGAAGCATGAAAGGAAGGGCGGGAGACAGCCTTACATTAGCACAGGCTGTATTCAGGAAAGAGGGTCTGCAGAAGTGATCTCCAATAAGAGAGCTAGAGTCCATTGCCAGGTACAGGCTTGAATAGTTACAGGGGGAGCTGGTGCAAAAGTACCAGGAAGGTCATTGGGTTGGAATATTTTCTTGTAGGTCACTAAGAGTGCTGTTGATGGGCAACTAAAGAAGATAAGCTGTGGTTAGGTTACTCATCTGCTCAACTACCTTTGGTGCCCACCTGGAGATAAAGGTTAACAACTGTCTTTTTGTCAGTCTTTGGAGTCCAGTAGGGAGGTTTCAGGAAGCCACCTGGTAGGGGGAGGGGTCTGATCCTAACACGACTTCCCTTAAGGTTCACCTTAACACATTAGAGGGTGAATATAGTGCAAATTCTGTGTACACATGTATGTAAATGGAAAGATAGCTAGAAAAGAACAGAAGCTTAGTATGATAATTTGGCAACAAATACATTTTCTTTCAAAAGTACTTAAAGAACATTGAGGATGTCTTCTTACATTTTTTAAATCATATGGGTAGAATGAAAATAAAATCTTATGGGAGAAAAGTGTGCTCACTTCAGGGACACAAGAACGTGTTGAAGATTTCAATGCACATACTGGGTGTTGGCCTATTGCCACAACACTTTCCTAAAATTCCCGCTCTTCATTTCTTCACTTCAGCTGGCCATTACAACTTCTATTATTTCTACTTCTTTTAATTAAGGAATTCTGAAAAAAATCTTGCATTTTAGATTTTATTTTTCTTTCACATTATTTTTGTCTGTCTTTTTCTAATCACAGAAAAATTCGTCAGTGTAGCCTGAATAAATATTTTTGCAATGGGACTCAGAAAGCTGCATTTTAATAGATGTCCTCAGGAAGTTTCTGTTGGTGTTTTTGTTTTGTTTTGTTTATTTTCTCCTTTTGTGGCTCTGGGGTTTGAACTCAGGGCTTCATACTTCCTAGGCAAACACTTGAGCCAAATTTCAAATCCTCTTTGGCCTCAGTTATTTTTTTGGGTAAGGTGTCACATTTTTGCCCAGATTGGCCTATGTCTATCACGTAGCTAGGATTGGAGACATGCACACCAAAACAGCTTGTTTGCTGAGAGTGGGTTTTGCTAACCTTTTATATGGTTCAGGCTGGTCTTGAACCATACTCCTCCAATCACTGCCTCCCTAGTAGCTGGAATTACAGTTGTGTGCCAAAACTTCCTGGCCCCCCAAGATAGTCTGAATGTGACAATAGTTACTCTAAATCTTTGAAACATTGTTACTACTGATATTGTCATATTCATTGGCATAGTGATAGAAACAATCTTCTGATTTCCTAAAAAATCAGTCTATTAAGTTCATTCACACATTGTCCACTTTGTTTAAAGGATTTCTCATCTGTGATACTGATAACATTATTTTCCATAGATACTGTTGGTTCATTTCATTCCTTTTGTCAAATACCTTAAAATTTTATTGTAGAAATCAAGATAAAATAAAATGGAGAATTATTTTTAGAGTTATTAGCTATTCCATGGATTGTCTAAATTCATTTTAATTTTTTTCTTATTTCATTAGTGTAGTAGCTCCAGAAACATTAAAAATATCATTGAAGGACACAACTATGCTGGAAAATCAAAAATGGCTCAGTAATATTACTGAAAGTTCATGCTAGCTGACACTGGCAAGCAATAAAAGAACTGTCAAGCTGGATGTCCATTCGGTGTGGCCTTGGCTTCCCACAGCATAGCTGCTGTGCTTAACAGGAAAGAAGATGGAATCTGCCATTCCCAATAAAGGTTATGGCATTGCTACTGAGGGAGTTGATTTAAACATGTCAAACACCCAGGCAATCTCAACAGAATGAGGACTGGAATCCAATACTTGAAAAGGGGGACAGGCAAAGTCACATTGAAGAGAATATGATATGGACATCTTTTTTTAAATAAGATCATTAAGTTAGAGTTCAGAAGATGTCAGTAGTCATGCCTGTGATCCTAGCTACATGGGTGGCTGAGATCAGGAGGATTGCAGTTCAAGGGCAGAAATGTTCACAAATGTTCTCATCATAGCCAATAGTTTGGCACAGTCTGATGTGCCTGCTATCCCAAGATATACAGGAGGCTAATAACAAAAGGATCATTGTTCCAGGGCAGCTAGGGGGAAAAATTTGTGGGACTTCATTTCAATGGAAAAATGCTAGGGATGGTGGCATGTACCCATCACACCAGTGAAGGTGAGAAGCATAAATAGACAGATCATGGTCCTGGTCCACCTGGGCAAAAAGGGAGAACTTACCTTCAAAATAATCATAGCAAAAAGGGCTGGAGATACAGCGTAAGTGGTAGAACACCTGTTAGCAGTTGCATAGCCCACTAACACACACATACACGCACACATTATTTTATTCATGAGTGTGTGCAGAGATACATACATACCTACAGGTTTAAATGTAGGTTTTTTTTTAAATGTACACAATAAAACTAGAACAGTACATACATTCCATACAGAGACAATGCTTAGTGATAAAAATCATTCAAAAGAATAAAAGAAACAAATTAAACATGGAAAGATAGATTCTAACACTTAGTAAAGAAATAGCAATCTTCCACCATCTGCCTTATGTCTACAGTAAGTTTTATCACTCTCATATACAATATGCACTCCATCTCTAAATCTCCTAAACCCTCATTCTTTTTTTTTTTTTTTTGTCTTTTCTTTTTTGGTGCTGGGATCGAACCCAGGGCCTCACTCATGCTAGGCAAGCGCTGTACCACCGAGCTACATCCCAGCCCCTAAACCCTCATTCTATTATTATATCAACTTGTAGTATCTAATCCTGAAATCTAAACCAGACACAATTCTAAGTAAAGTTTCACTTCCTTACCATTTGAAGACCTGCAAATAAAAGGGAGATGTAATAAATCCCCCCAGCATCATTGATCAGATCAAGGATCCGGGATAATAAAGGGATGGAGAAAACATGGTAGTCATTGTTTTATAGAAATCCTTATACCCAATATAATATATTGCTAGTTATTCACTGTGGGAAAGCTTTGTGGAATTTGTCTTCATGGTTCTAGCTTTTTCCCTTTGAGCTCTTCTTCAATCATTATCACTTTTCCTTTTCAGTAAGAAATAGCCTATATTCATAGCTTGAGTTTCTTTCTCAATCTCTCCTGCTTGTAGAAGACCTTAGATCTCAAACTTACTTTCAAATTCATTTACCCTAGTTTTTTCCAGTTTGAACGGGTTATATCTCTGTTAAATAAGATTCTCTTAAAAGCAACGTCTTTCCTACAGATCTTTGAGAGGTTGGCTTTTAAGCAATCAGTTAAACCCCTGAAATTTTATAAGATGTTTTCTTCTCCTCATTAGGCTGTGAACCATGGTGCTCTGGGACAAACTCAATATTCATTGAAAACATTTTGGAAATCTCAGAGACCAAAGTAGACATTCCTTTAGAAGTCATACGGAAACTTTCATCTGAGAGGGCACAGTGTCTTTGTGTTTCTTGAATTTGTCAAGTGAAAAAAGTTTATAAGAAATTAACTTATTTCCTTTTGCACTCTTGTGTAGAGCTTGTCAGCAAAACATTTGATCTTAAATATTGTCAGCCTATGTTCCACTGATAGACCCTGTATGAGAATTTCCTCTAGGCTTGTTTTTTTTTAACCATAAAAACATTTGGGTAGATGTAAAGACTCTCCTGCTTTATTTGTTCTCTAAATTTTGCTAAAATGTTGAATAGTTCCATAATTAGTTTATTTATCTCTGTCTACCTCTTCCAGACACTGTTAAAAGAAATTTTTTAGCCCAAAATATCTCTTCAGAACAACTTTTGGGCTCATAAAATTCAAATATTCTTTGTCATGTTGCTGAAGGTAATTGTATTTCTAAGTAGTCTGGCACTACAGAGCACATATTACCATGCCTCTGGCCTCTGTTCAGTAGCCACTTCACTTCCATAAAAATATCCCTGAGGAAATCTTTGCTTCTGCTAATTGCCTTGTTCCAAAGTCAATGGTGAATTGTTTACATTTTTGTTATATCATAGTATTGTGACAACTTCCAAGGCAGCTCATTCACATAGTTTTTTTGAATGAAAGTTCCATTCAAGGCTGTTCAATGGCAAATCCACATATCACTTTGCAAGTGACAAGGGCTCTCACTATTTGGCTATTGTGTTCCATAGGTGGGAGGCAGAAAGTATACATTAGTTGACGTCTATGCCTGCACTTAAACTTCCACTGCAGTATGTTGGCCAAAGCACTATCAAGAGTTTTGCATAGATTCAAGAGAGTAAAAAGCTATATTATAAAACTTAGTGAGGGAATAGTGACTTTAGGATTTCAAATAGCATGAAGAATGATAGTTAGAGGTGTTGGTCATACTTAGAAAATTCGATCGGTCATAAATTGCTTCAAATTATTCTTATACCTGGGCTGCATGCTTATTTTCAAAGTCCATTTAAACATTAGTATTTCTGACTAAATATTTACAATATCATATTTTGTTTCAGGAAGAATAATCTTGAACAATGTGGCCTAAGCAAAATAAAAGTTGGCAACATCAAATAGCTAACCATAGAAATAAGAAACTGCCAATACATAGGGTACAGATAAAGTATAATTCACCCTTAAATTAGCTTTTTATAGCACATAAAAGCCCCAGAATGCTGGGTGCTGGAATCAGCAGCAGTTGCTGTCCCACCCACTGGAAAGCCATTTGGTTTCTTTTTTTTTTTTTTTTTTTTGGCTTCTTTTCTCCTTGCTTGCAAAAACAAAACACAGAGAGCTGCAGAAAGAGTTCTACAAGCATCTGTGATATCCTGTACCCACCATAATTCCGGACATAAAGTCTAGGACTGCTGCCTCCCTGAGCCTTCCTGGAAGTGACCTGATTCCAATGAGTATAACTGCATCAGGTGAGCATGACAAATCATCAGCTCTGGAAGGAACCAAGTAGTCCAGCAGATTGCACACTTTCTACCCCCTCACATCCTCACAAAACTGTGGCAAATAAATTCAGAGAAAATATCACCTCTGCCCAGTGGAGGATCACTGAGTTGATCCAACTTGACTGAATGTGGGGCAGGCCAGCCTCTGGTGAAAAGAAAACATCCCACCACCTTGGAGAAACTAGTAGTGAGCTGAAACTGACTGACTTCCAAGAGAAAAGCTGTCAAACTAAAAGCACAATTCTAGCCCCCAGGCTTGCACTGTCTGCAGTAGGGGCTGACAATTGCTCTTCATAGGACCACTTCTGAGAACCTGTCTACATCAGCCATCCCATCCCACCAAGAAAAGTCTGGGCTCAAACACCCTGAGTGGATCCTGCTCGAATCTATCTAATAGAGAGGGGCAACATCCATTGCCACAAAACCCAGCATAGGAAACTTAAGAAGGAGCAGAGACACAGAGAAATCCCTAGTCAAGTGTCAGCACCTGGATTAGAAATAAGAGGAAAAACCCATAGAACTGAGAGCAAACCCATTTCTCTCTGTAACAAGGAAAAAAATTGAACAATATATATCTGTATATATGTTCTTCTTTATATTTTCATTTTTAAAATTTGTTGTTACCTATCACTGTCTTCCATTCTATCCAACTGTTAATTTCCTCTCTTCTTCCACTTTCCTTTCTCTCCTGAATTTTTAGTCTCATTTTTACTTTCTCTTTTCCTTTCTTCACCTTACATTTCTCTTCTTCCACCCTCTTGTCCCCCACTGTTCCTCCCTTCTCCACATAGTGTGTGGTAACACATTGAAAATTCTACTATACCAACATTTACCCATTGACCTATCCTTCCTATCTCTCTGCAATCCATGACAATAGCTCCCTCACCCATAGTGACTGAACTTCACCTTAACAAACATAAGGGCCTTCTTACCATGAGGACTCTCTGCACCTCATAGCTCTTCTTCCCCTTGTCCCATGTGTCATTCTATAATTACCTAAGTATGTATCTCTATCCAAACAATTGTTATCACTCCAATACCTGCCATTCATAGATAATATCAGCAAGGGTATATATATATATATATATATATATACATACCAGTGAATAACTGGTTTGTCATTGAATTTGTAAATTTGTTATCACTACGCTATATTTCCAGGTCAGGGAAAATAAATATTACAACAATTTAGCTAACAACTAAGCTAGTCAGAGTATAAAAATTAAGTCAAGGGAAAGATAAAAGGTGACTAAAACCCCCACCTAAGTAATCAACAGCACATGAGTAAAGCACAAAATAAAAAAATAAGGAAAAAAAGAATGCCAGGGAATATGGCTCCTCAAAAGACTAACAACACAATAGCGGATTTGGTGGAAAGGGAAGGGAATAAATACCTAGCTGCTGACACTAGAATAACAATAATAATATTCAATGACCTTAAAGAAGAACTTAAAGAGGACATACACCAAACACAACTCAATGAATATCAAGAGAACACAGATTAAAAAAAAAAAACTTGAGAAAACACAGAAACAGCTAAATTAATCCAAAAAGGATTTCAATGAACTCCACAATGAAACTAAGGAAATTATACAAAAAATAAATGAACTAAAGAAGATAGCACAAGATATGAAAGGGGAGTTTAACAAAGATATGGAACATCTCAGTAAAATCAAACAGAAATCATGCAAATAAAAAGTTTCCTGAGTCAAACAAAAAAATACAGTTGAAAGCCACTCCAGCAGACTAGAACAAGTAGAAGACAGAATTTCAGGGCTCAAAGACAAAATAAATATTAAAAAAAAAAGAGAAGACTCCTTAGACAAAATACTCAAGATCTGTGAAAGGAATATGCAAGAACTCTCCGATTCCATCAAAAGACAAAACTTGAAAATCATGGGCATTGAAAAAAGTGCAAGCCAAAATGATAGGAAATATATTCAACAAAATAATAGCAGAAAATTTCTCAAATCTCAAAAAGGGATGTCCATCCAGGTACAGGAAACCTCTATGACACTAGAGACAAGACCAAAACAAACTTTCCCCAGCATATTATAGTGAAAACAAGTAGCACAGAGAAGAAAGAAAGAATATTGAAGGCTGTAAGACAGAAAAATCAAATAACATATAAAGGTAATCCTATCAAAATAACTGGATTTCTCAACAAAAAACTTAAAAGTAAGAAGGGCATGGAGTAATATATATTCAGCACTGAAAGCAAACAATTTCTGTCCTAGGATACTCTACCCAACACAGCTATCATTCAAAATTGAAGGAGGAATAAAAGTCTTCCAAAATAAACAGAACCTAAAACAATATATGACCACTAAGACACCACTAGAGAAGATTCTGAAAGGAATCCTACAAACAGAAGATAAAAACAAACATAACCATGAAAGGACAGGACATAAACCTTAAAAGAAGAGCAGACAAGTAATCAGAGAGTAGCAAAGAATTAGTTGGACACACATAAACCCTCACACAACAAAAACAACTAAATAGCAATAATTACCACATACTTCTCAATATTAACACTGAATGTTAATAGCATTAACTCCCCCATCAAAAGATACCAATTGGCAAACTCTAATTAAAAAGTAAGATTTGACAATCTGTCCTTTACAAGAAACCCAATTTTCAAAAAGAAACAAACATTGCATTAAGGTGAAAAGGAGGAAGATTTACTAAATTAATGGTCCCTGAAAACAGGCAGGAGTAGCAATGCTTATATCAGATAAAGTATACATTAAATCTCAATTAGTCAGAAAAGACACTTCATATTTATGAAAGGATCAATAGGTTAAGAGGAAATAAAAAGTGTTAGCTTGTATTGCCCAATGTCGGTGTATATAACATCATTAAACTTACATTGCTAGACTTAAAAACATAGATAGACCACAACGCAATGGTGCTAGGAGACTTCAGCACTCCTCTACCACCAATAGATGAGTCATCCAGACAAAAACTCTACAGAGAAACTCTAGAATTAAATGATACCATAGAACAAATGGACCTGAAAGATACCTGCAGAGTATTCCATTCTGAATAATTACAATATATATTCTTTTCAGCAGCCCATGGAAATTTCTCCAAAATAAACCACATTTTACATCATAAAGAAAGTTTTCACAAAATATTAGAAAATTGAAATAACCTCCTGAATACTGTCTTACCATAGCACAATAATACTAGAACTCAACAATAAAAGAGACAGCAGAAAACACTCAAACAACTGGAGACTGAACAACACATTGTGCCATAATCAGAGGGTTATTGAAGAAATAAGGGAGGAAATAAAAACAATCCTGAAATTTAATGTGAATGAATGCAAAACCTATAAGAACCTATGGGAAACAGTACAGGCAACCTTAAGGGGTAAGTTTATAGCCTTGACTAAATATACTAAAAACACTAATATATATTAGGTCATCTCAAATAAATGACCTAATGCTGAATTTCAAACTCCTAGAAAAACAAGAACAAGCTAAAATCAAATCTAGCAGGAGAGAAATAATAAAATTAAGCATAAAAATCAATGAAATAAACATCAAAAACCATATAAAGAATCAATGAAACAAAAAGCTGGTTCCTTAAAAAAATAAACAAAATTGACAAACTCCTGGAAAACCTGACTAATACGAGGAGAGAAAAGACCCACATTAACAAAATCAGAAAGGAAAAATGGGAGATTACAATAAACACTCAGGAAATCCAGGGAATCATTAAGAACTACTTGGAAAACCTATAATCAAATAAATAGGAAAATCTAGAAGAAATGGATAAGTTTCTACACACATATAACCATCCAAAATGGAACCAAGAGGATACTGATCAGTTAAAAAGACCAGAAACAAGCAATGATATTGAAGTAGCAATAGAGTCTCCCCAAAATGAAAAGTCCAAGACCTTACATATTCACCATTGAATTCTACAGACCTTTAGAGAAGAACTAACATCAACACTCCTTAAAATATTCCATAAAATAGAAAGGGAAAGAGCATACCAAACTCATTCTATGAAACCCATATTATGCACATCACCAAACTGGACAATGACACAATGAAAAAAGAGAATTACTGTCCAATCTCTTTAATGAACATCGACACAAAAATCCTTAGTAAAATACTGGCAAGTCCAATTCAATAGCATATCAAAGAGATCATACACCATGATCAAGTCCATTTCATCCCGGGGATGCAGGGATGGTTCAACATATGCAAATCATTAACTGTAATAGTGCACATTAACAGAAGCAAAGACAAACACCACAGGATCATCTCAATAGATGCAGAAAATGTCTTTGATAAAATTCAACATCATTTTATGATAAAAGCTCTGACTACACAAGGAATAGAAGAAATGTACCTCAACATAATGAAGGCTATATATGACAAGCTTAGAGCCACCATCATACTAAATGGGCAAAAATTGAAAACAATTCCTCTAAAGTCAAGAATAGTATAAGGGTTTCCATTCTTTCACCTGTTATTGAACATAGTCTTGAAATTCCTAGCCAGAGAAATAACACAGAAAGAAGAATAAAAGGAACACAAATTTGAAAGGAAGTAGTCAAACTATCCCTATTTGCAGATGACATGATATTATACCTAAGAGATCAAAAAAACTCCAACAAAAGTCCCCTGGACATGATATACAGCTTCATCAAAATAGGAGGACACAAAATCAATTTAAAAAAAAATCAGCCTTTCTATACACCAACAATGAACAGACTGAGACAGAATATAAGAAAATATTTCCATTTGCAATATACTTAAAAAATGCATCTAGGAATAAAGTTAACAAAGGATGTGAAAGACCTCTCCTAAGAAATTTATAAACCATTGAAAAAAATCAAAGATTAAAACAGATGGAAAGATCTCCCATGCTCATATATTGATAGAATGAATATTGTGAATATGGCTATATTATCAAAAGCAATCTACATGTTCCATGCAATTCCCATCAAAATTTCAAGGACATTCATCACAGAGATTAAAAACTCAATGCTAAGGGTCTAGAAGCATGAAAGACCACAAACAGTCAAGGTAATACTGATCAAGAATAGCAAAACATGAAGTATCACAATACCTGACTTTAAACTATATTACAGAGACATAATAGTAAAAACAGCATGGTACTTTCACAAAAGCAGATGTGAAGACAATGAAGCAGGATATAAGACCCTTACATGAATCCATGTAGCTATGCCCACTTGATCTTTGACAAAAGTGCCCAAAAAATATGATGAAGAAAAGACAGCCTCTTCAACAAATGTTTCTGGGAAAATATGATATCTGCATGCAGAAAGCTGAAATTAACTCCATGTCTTTCACCCTGTACAAGTATCAAGTCAAAGTGGACTAAGGATCTTAATATAAGACCTGACACTTTGAAACTAGTGCAGAAAAGAGCAGGGGACACACTGGAAGCAATAGGCATAGGCAATGACTTCCTCAGTAGAACTCAAATGATTCAGAAACTAAGAGAAAGGATTAACAAATGTAATAACATTAAATTATAAAACTCCTGCACAACAAAAAAATGGTCCCTAAATTGAAGAAGCTGTCCATAGAACAGGAGAAAATTTTTACAAGCTATATATCAGACAAGGGACTGATAACACAAATATACAAGGATCTCAAAAAACTAAACTCCCCAGGAAATCAATGACCCAAAAGAAGAAATGGGCAAATGAAACTGAATAGAACTTTTTCAAAGGAAGAAGTCTAAATGACTAAAAATATCACATGAAGAAATGTTCGCCATCCCTGGCCATAAAGGAAATGTAAATCAAAACCACCTTAAGATTTCACCTCACAGCTCTTAGAATGGCTACCATCAAGAACACAAGCAACAACAAATGTTGGCAAGGATATGCGGAAAAAAGTAAGCCATACACACTTCTGGTGGGAATGTAAGTGAGTACATCCACTGTGGAAAAAAGTATGGAGACTCCTCAAAAAACTAAAAGTAGAACTGCCATATGATCCAGCAATACTACTCCCTGGGATACACCCAAAGGAATGCAAGTCAGGTTAAAAAAAAGGCACCCACACATAAATATTTATTGCAGCATTATTCACAATAAGTAAGCTATGGAAAGAGCCAAGATGCTCCACTACTGATGAATGAATTAAGAAATTGTGGTATTTATATACAAAAGAATTTTATTCTGTCACAAATAAATATGAAATTTTGCTGTTTGCAGGTAAATGGATGGAACTGGAGAATGTCATTATAAGTGAAGTTAGCAAGGCTCAGAAGTCCAGAAGTCACATGTGTTCTCTTATATGTGGAGCACAGACCCAAAACAATGCAGCAATATTATGAAAAATAGATCATGCTAAGGGGGGGGGTCACATTGGAGAGGAGGTGGTTAAAAGAAGGAAGTTACGAAGGTGAATATGGTGGATGTGCTCTTTATACAAGAATGAATGTAGAATCTTTAAACCTGTTGAAACCACTATAAAAAGGAACTAAGGTAGAAAGAAGAAAAATAGAGAAGAACCAATTTGGGTTATACTACATGTATATGGAAAAATGGCAAGGAAATTCCCTGTGTAGCTATCTTAAACAAAAATTCCATTTTTTTTCATTTACTAAATTGTAGAACAGGAGGGTGGGTGGACTTGGTACCAGTAGCAGGGAACAGAAGATGGAGAAAGGTATTGGAAAGGTGAATATAGCATAAATATTGTGTACACAAGTATGTAAATGTTAAAATTATACCTGAATACCAAGAATGGGATGAGGGGAGATAACAAGAATGATGGAGGTATTGAGTTTAAGTACGATATTTAATTTTTTTGTTGTTATTCTTGGTGGAGCTACATTGTGCCATTTACATAGGTTCTTAAAATGTATCAAATGTATTTTACATTTTTCTCAGTTATCTGTTAATCATTGATAGACTGTTAATTCTTAAGATTGAAAAACTTTGAACAATTACTATCATGTCATGGCCATAAACTTCAGGACAAAGACTTGCAGTAGTCATGGCCCGTAGATAAGTGCACATCTCCACTGGATCACTTTAGTAAAGATAAAGGCTTTGAGAAAAATTCATGATTGTCAATGCAACAACAAATTTGAAAATGTTTTGTGTATAAATGACTCAAAAATATTTAGAATGCAGAATGGAGAAGTACCTAATAACCTAAAAACCATTGATGAAATTGGGATTTTGAGATTTGTTAGAAAATCAAGGACAAAAATAAATTTGGATAGGGAGAAGAGCACTGGACTATGGTTAAGAAGCAGTCTGGGATAGAGCATTTGCATTACATCTTATGAAATCTGCAGGATAATTTATTACATAGTGAAGGGTGGACTATGGGAGGTCCATGTGTTCACAAAAGATGGTAATTAGCCAGGGGGGAAAATGCTCCTTCTCCTTCCTGAGAAAAACATGTTCATGCCAGGGAGACACTTCTTCTTCCCAAGAGACACACATTCATGCCAAAATCTCCACCCTTTGGCCATAACAAACCTATAAGACCCAACATCCAACCTACCAGGGGACTAAAAGTTTCTGGGTTCCGTTACATGACCCCATGCAGCCTTTCCTTTCTCTTCTCTGCAAATAAAACTTTTCTGACCTTTGTGCTCAAGTCACCCTCTTTTTTCCATCTAAGTGCAGAACAATGGACCTCACCAACAACCAAGCTTCACAGCACATTGGTATAGGTTGTGCCAAACTGGAGGGGCTGCCTAGGAAGTGGCTATGTTCACCCAGTGCTCCAATGGAGTCTATCCTCCAGGAGAACCACCACAGCTTAGCTTTGGTGGACCTCTCTGGCCAATTTCTCTCTCTCTCTCTCTCTCTCTCTCTCTCTCTCTCTCTCTCTCTCTCTCTCTCAGAAGGAGGTTTTTTCTTGCTAAGGGTATCTGGGGAAAAAAGCTTCAAAGCTTCAAGCCCACTGCAGCTGTTAAAGCAGGCAATCTGAAAATTTGATGACTAGCCGGTGATTATACTAGACTGCCAATGCTAAGTGGACAGTTAAACCTCAGTACACTGAGGATTTTTAACTCTCAACTCGCCTCTCTCCCCCTTCTTAAACCCTCTTCCTTTCAGATATGACCCACTAAGGAGGAGGTCTTCCCATGGCCTGTGGGAAGGAAAGTTTTCCTTCAAACTCTAAGGGTACTCTGGCCAGGGCAACTCCTGGTGGGAACTGAATGTTGAAGGTGCAACTTCCTGGCCTGCCCTGAGGATCCAAATGTAACTAGGTATTGGAACCCCTCCAGCTATTTCCAAGCCACACAGTCAGATCTCTACACTTTCTTTACTTTCTTTACTGTTCCAGTGGCCCAAGAGTTGAGGCCACCCCACACCTTTCAGTGTTCCAGTACTGCCTCTGGTGGGATTGACCTTGAGAACAGTGGTGGCTAATAGTCCCTCATACATTGAAACCAGGAACTCTATTTCTCTCAACCTTAATCTGCTTCTTCTTTTTCTTCTTCTTTCTCAAGTAGATGAGGATGAGTGCCCTTATCTCTTTGTCTTGGACAGCAGTAGGCTTCCTCTTTCAGCTGCAGCTGGGAGAGGTCCCTACATCCCATTGTTCAAAACCTAATCCTTAGACTATGTCCTCAGGAGCTCCTATGTACCTTCTGCAATCCCCATTTCAATTGGGTACACCAAAAAGAGGTACTCTCTAACTTGGGCTTAACTGTTTTTGTTAGGCATGGTTGATCTGGTTAAATAGGTTCCCAGAGTCTTCCCTCAGGGGAAGAACGAATACTTTAACTTAGAGCTACATAGAGACTGCAATGGTCTTCTCCATCTTTGTCTGTTACTACCAGCAAAAGAACAATGTCCTCAGATGCTCCCTCTCTTTTCATAGAGTATATATGTCCCACGGGGTTTTGCAGGGGGACAAAAGTCTGCCTCACCAAAAGTCTTCTTCCATGCCTCCATGAGAGTCCTCCCTTTGGCCATGCAAGCCCTCTGGTTGCTTTAGAGCCCCTCACTGATAGTGTTATTTTTTCATTATAAGCCTTTAGCTGGTAGAGGAGAACCAGGTATCTGAGTCCCAAGGCAAACAGTCAAAATAAGACAAATAGGCAAAGAAATTGATCAGGGTCTTTCCAGCCAGGTGGCTGCAGCTGGATGTACCTAAATGTCTTCCCCATGACTTTAGGCAGTGGTGGGAGAGCACTGAAGAGAGGGATGCTCTCACTCATGTGTAGGATCTCCTCACCTGGAGATGCCTGGGTAAAAGAAGAAAACTCCTCTTAAGGTTATCAATTTTCCTGTGCTTATCTTTTTAGAGGGGAATCAAGCTTCCAGGATCCCAGAAAAGATCCCCCCTTGTCTGCTTACTAGAACATTGGAAAGATCTTGATCCAGAAAGTCTTCAACTGAAGACACTCAAATTTTACTGTGCAAAGACCTGGCCACAATATCCTCTTGGAGACCAGGAACCGTGTCCAGGAGTGGGGAGTATTAATTGGAATACCATTCTGCAGTTAGATATGTTCTGTGGAAAGGAGGAGAAGTGGACTGAAGTCCCATATGTTCAACTTTTCTTTTTACTAACAGACCATCCAGAATGGCTGAGCAAATTTAGGATAGATACCCAGACCATGGTGACTGTTTGCAAAATCCCTGACTCCTTTGAGGAACCAGAAACCCCAAAACCATCTTCCAAGGTCCCCTAATAATGTCAAAGGGGGCCTCTTCTGTAATAGAAATCAAATCTCCAAGGAAACAACAGGGGAAATAGCTCACACTGAGGAAACTGGTCAATGCCTCTGCATCTCCTCCTCTACCCCCTTAACCAGGACATCTAGACTCACTGGTGAGCCAGTCAGGACTCATGCTGCCACCAGAAGCCAAGGTCCCTAACCCCTTCCCACCAAGTGGAGCCCCCATGACTGGCCCCTCTGTTACCAATCTCTTCTTCCCAATACCCCCTTACTCAGCAATCTTGCACCCCCAACATCATCCCACAGGACTCTTCCTCCTCCAGTTAATTTCTGGAGGGGATAGAGCTCATATTCCTTTTAGGTTAAGTAAGCTTAAAGAAATAAACAAAGATTTAGGAAGTTATTCTAGAAACTCAGATCAATACATCCAGACATTCAGGAAAGTCAGCCAAAATTTTGAGCTGAGCTGGAACAATGTAATGATATTGTTATTTCAGACTCTCACTTCTCTGGAGAAACAGCAAGTACTAGATCAGATAGTGGCAGCTGCACATTTATCACTTTGATAAATGTGGCCTTATGGGCCTATCTCAGACTGGGCCCTAGGAGGAGGAGGGGGAAGGAGAAGAAAGACAAAGACACTGGATACCAAAAGGGAATTCCAATTCCCAATTCCAACAGGAGATCAGGCAGCACCTAGGTATGATCCTAAGTGGGACCCTGAAAATGACAAGGGCGAATAGACCCGCAACCACTTCATCCTCTGCATTCTTGAGGGTCTAAGGAGAGCCAAGATAAAACCCCTTAATTATTCCCAAGTCATTGCAAGGACCCTTAGAAACCCCATTAGTTTTCCTACAGAGACTTAAGGATGCTTTACAAAACCATACCAACATTGTACTGGAGTCACAGGAGGAGGAACTCATCCTAAAAGATACATTTCTGACACAATCAGAAATTCAAAAACTGGCACTGAAGGGAGCAGAGATCTGGACCAATTAGTCCATGCAGCCACATCTGTATACTATAATAGGGACTTAGAAAAAGAAAAAAAAAAGATTTGGAAAAGGAAAAGAGAAAGGATGAATGGCAGGAGGCTCTGATCACAGCACTCTGAAAGGTTCCCTTCAGGCACAGTCCAAACCCACAGACATGTTTTCAATGTGGACAAGAAGGCCATTTTAAAAGGGAGTGCTTCTGGAGGAGCCACCTCTAGGACCCTGTCCCATCTGCCAGGGAAATCACTGGAAGGCACACTTCCTCAGTTCCCAAAGGAACTGAGACCAGAGCCTTCTATCCAATGACAGGTCCCAGGGCCTTCCATGCAGGCTCCTGTGACCACCATAAAACCAGAGGTACTCCAGGTAATATTAACTATTGAGAAGTACAAGGTCAGCCTCTTTATCTCTACTGGAGCCAACATTTCAGCTATTCCTTTCTCTCCTGGACCTGGTCTTTGGGATATATTGGGCCAGCCCCTAGAACGTTATTTCACTCAGTCTCTAGACTGCTCCTGGGGAGATTTCCACTTCTATTACACCAGAACCTCCTACTCCTCTGCTATGGTGAGGCCTTCTATCTAAAATAGGGTACAGCTTATTTTACCCTCAGGGGAGTACTTCTGCTTGCTCTTGATAGAGGAACAAGTAGACTCCATGGTGTGGATGGATGGACTTACCATGGGATGTGCACAAATGGCTGCTCCAGTTCTAATTCATCTCAAGGACTCTTCTCAGTTTCCCCACCAAAACAATATCCTTTAAGACTAGACTTAAAAAAGGAATTAACTTCCATAATCAAAGACTTAATGAGACAGGGATTGCTAATAGAATGCTCCAACCCATATAATTCTCCTATTCTTGGGGTCAGGAAGAGAGCTAACAAACAGAGGCTAGTCCAAGATCTCCACCCTGTAGTTTCAAATCCCTATATGCTTCCAGCCCAAATAACCCCAGGTTCTACTTACTACTCTGTCCTGGACTTAAATGATGCCTTCTTTTGTATTCTCTTCCACCATGAAAATCCTTTGCCTTTGAGGACCCTACAGAAAAGGCTGGACAGGTCACCTGGACTGTCTTCTCCCAGGGATTCAGAGATAGCTCCATCTCTTACGGTGGGCTCTAACACAAGACTTTGCAGAGTGGCAATATCCACAAGCTACTCTGCTATGATATATAGATGATCTCCTTCTCTGTGGACCAACTGAGCCTGACATTTCGTGAGACAGAGAATCCCTACTAAATTTCCTAGCAGAAAAAGGTTATAAAATCTCTAAAGAAAAATCCCAAATGTGCCAGTCTAGAATTACATATTTAGGTCTTGTCCTGGAGAAGGAAATGAGGGCTCTAGAAGAAGACAGAATCCATCTGATGCTGGCATTTCCTCTACTTAAGACTTTGAAAAAATTGAGGGACTTTTTGAGGGTGACAGAATACTGTAGAATTTGGATTCTGGGGTATGCAGAACTAGCTAAGCCCTTATATCAGATTATTAAGGAAGTACAGAAGGATCTACATCCTTTTATTAAATAGGATGACAGGTCAAAAAGTGCATTCCATCAGTTAAAAAAGACACTTATGACAGCTCCAGCCCTGGGTCTCCCAGTACAATTTCAATTATATGTATATGAAAAGGGAGGATTGGCATTGGGAGTGGTAACTCAGCTCCAGAGCATCAATCCCCAGCCAATGGGCTACTTAAGTAAAGAATTAGATCAAGTAACCAAGGGATGGCCAGGATGTCCTCAGGTAGTCGCTGCAGTTAGCCTTCTAGTGTCTGAAGCTCAAAAACTTGTCCTAAACTGGCCACTGAAAATTTATACCCCACATAACTGAGGGATAATTTTAAACTCCAAAGGAGGACATTGGCTGACCAACAGCTGTCTACTTAACTACCAGCTACAGCTGCTGGGATGGACAGAAATATATTTAAGGACTTGCCAGAGCCTAAACCCTACAACACTTTTACCTAAGACAGAGAATTCCTGAACACTCATGTGAGGAGGTACTTATAGAAAATTAGGCTGCCCGACCTGACTTGACTGACCATCCTTTAGAGAACACAGATCTAGAATTATACACCAACAGCAGATCCTTTGCCAAAAATGGTGTCAGACATGCAGGGTTTGCAGTTGTGACAGAATTTGGTACCTCATATCAAAGTCAACATCTTTATAGATTATAAGTATGCCTTCTTGATCCTGCATGCTCATGCAGCCATCTGGAAGGAAAGGGGAATGCTAACTACAAAGGGATCTTCCATTAGACATTCTTATGACATACTAGCCCTCCTAATTGCTGTTCTATTGCCTAAAGAGGTCTTAGTGATTAATTGTAGAGGTCATCAAAAGGGCAAGATAAGATAGCAAAGGGAAACAAAGCAGCTGATGAGGCTGCTAAACAGGAAGCCATGCAGGAGTTTACAGCTGGCCCTCTCCTCTGGGAGGGAAGTCTCCATTCTCCACAGATATCACAATATTGATCAGAGAAAAGTAAACAAGCCTCAAACCAAGGGTACCAGTTGGATCACAAAGGTTGGTAGGTATCCCCTGAAGGGAAGCTATGTCTCCTTGAGGCAGTCCAATGGAAAATTCTTAATACTCTCCATCAACTTTATCATTTGGGCTTGGACAGTACTTTGGTTTTGGTCAGCAAAATGTTTGTGGGGAATAAATTAAGGGACACTGCCCAACAAGTTGTACAGGGATATGAAAACTGCCAATAAAATAATCCCAATAATAAAAGACTCCAGGTGCCAGGAGCACAGACACAAGGATCCTACCCCAAGGAAGATTGGCAATTAGACTTTACCCATATGCTAGATGGACCAAAATCAAAACTATTGTAATATTGGTGGACATGTTCACTGGATGGGTAGAGGCCTTTCCTTGCAATACAGAACACGCTAAGGAGGTGGTCCGAGTTCTAATCACAGAAATTATCCCTCACTTCGGTCTCCCCAAAAGCCTTTAAAATGATAATGGGCCTGCACTTAAGGCAGAAGTAACTCAGGGACTCTCTCAGGCACTAGGCATAAAATACCATCTGCACTGTGCCTGGCATCCCAAATTGTCTGGAAGAGTAGAAAACACAAATGTACTTTTAAAAAAAGATATCTGGCTAAAATGGCCCAAGATACCCACTCCCCCTGAACTGAGGTCCTCCTTATTGCTCTCATAAGGCTAGGATACACCCTGGGCAAGCAGGGACAAACTCCTTTTGAATCTCTATACAACAGGCCTTTCCTAACTAATGGCCTCCTTCTTGACCAAGAGACAGCTCTGTTAATCTCCCATATCACTCAACTTGTTAAATTCTAACAAACAATCTCAGAGATCAAACAAGCCACCCCCAGGAAGGATATAAAGGGATCTCCTCTGTTTGCCTGGTGACCTAGTCCTAATAAAGTTTCTAAATCCAACCCAGGAGTTACATACCCCTCCTTGGGAGGGGCCATATCCAGTTATTCTGTCTACCACAATGGGAATGTGAGTGGCTGGCCTAGATTCCTGACTCCATCACTCAAGAGACAAGAACTGGAATCCCCTAGTGGCCATCGTACTTCCATCTCTGGACCCAGAATCAGAGGCTGCCTCCTTCTTGTATGAACCTTTGGGTGGGTTAAAACTGCTGCTTAAAAAGAAAACACCTACAGGTACAGGTAAGTCACCTCCATGACCCTTGTTGATCCAAACTTCCAATACCTCCTAATCAGTCTACTCATTTTGTTTGCAATTACTAGCTGCTACAGCTCCTTCTAACTGGACTGGAACTCAAAAGGTAGCATTAACATGTTCCATTTATTTGCTAACTATATCGCTATAGGCCTTGGTCTTCAGGGCACACTTGTACCTCTATATGGGAAGACAAATGGGTTTTTAAATCTCTCTCAAGCCTTTGCCCTTCCAAAATCCCCAATACAAGACTCCTGGGTTTGCTATGAGAGACTGACAGCTGCTCATATGCTGGCATGGGTCTTATTAAATTTTACTGAGGGTTCTTTCCCTTTTTTAATATTTAGGCCAGATAACTTCACCTATGTATGCCATGGTTCCTCTTACCAGGGTCCCATGGAAGAACGAGCCTACTATGTCTTACTCTTGGCTTGGGTTCATCTCTCAGATAAAAATTTGGATGTTTAATGTCTCTGTCCAGGACAGCTACACACCAGTTGGGCATTCATCAATAAAGGGCCTAGGGCCTACATTGCAAAGAAAGGACATATTTGACTTTACCACCCTTAAAGGGAATTACCATCTGGCAGCCAGCTGGTGCTGTATGAATAACTCTACGCACCCCACTTTTAAGGGTCCTGATGTACTTAGGACTAGTGCTTGTAATGGGAGCCTCATCTCCAATGTAACCAAGTCCTCAACCTCACTGGTAAAAACTCAAAAGGCAGCATTAACAAGTTATTGCATACTTCCTACTGTTCATCACCAATGTATCTTAACAACAACAAAAAATACAAGAGTGTTAAAAAAAAACTGTGCAGCTCTACCTTGTTACCCTGATTGTCCCCGTTTTTTACCTGAAGCCTTAATGTCTCTGACTACCTGTTTCCAGGTACCAACACCCAAGGGATTTTATGCCTTGAAGAAGGATATCTCTTTGTGGGAAGGCCACAGAAAAAGAACTGTGTATGGGGACTGCCATATCTATACCCAAATCATATTTGAGGAAATTGGGCAATTACCCAACTTATACCCAGTCCTGAACATATCTCTTTTTGGAGTAATACCATAATACTACAGACTGAATTTTCCCAATGAACAGGAACAACTTCTGATAGCGACAAAAGAGAGGTTACTCTAATAGTTTTAGGGATAACATCATTGATTGCAGTCCTAGCTATAATAAGCTATGGGGTGGTTACCAACTATGTACTGTGAACAACCTAACCAAAGTAATAGAAATCGCCTCAGACCAGGTTGGTCTTGCCACTAAGGACATGTAAAGGTTTTTGTCATCCCTTGCCTGTGTGGTCATGGACCACTGCCTGGTCCTAGATTTTCTTTTTGGCTAAACAAGAAGGGGTTTGTGCCATTTCCAATACTTCCTGTTACACTTATATAAACACCTCAGGCATTGTAGAGGAACGTGCAGAAAACATTCTTCAACAGGGTAAGTGGCTCCAAGAACAGTCCCTTGAAACTCAGATATCTACCCAGGTACAGGATCAGATAAAATCCTGGCTCCCCTCTGAGGCATAGCTCTTACCCTTTCTGGGGCCTATAGTTGTTATTATTCTCTAACATGTTTGGGCCTTGCATTCTAAACTTATTTGCCAAGTTTGTTTCTTTTTGCCTAGAATCAATCAAACTACAGATGCTCCTGGTGAAAATGAAAACAACCTACTATCGAGGTCCCTTTGATAAAACCTCTCATGGTCATCCCTGACACTGCAGGCCCCTTTCTCACCCCTTTCAGCAGGAAACAGTTAGTAGTCCCTGTTCCTCATAGCAGTTAAGGCGATCATTAAAAGGGGGCCTTGAAGGGCAGACTGCAGGAGGTCCACATGTTCCCAAAAGATGGCAATTAGCCAGGAGGAAAAACACTCCTTCTCCTTCCCAAGAAACACCTATTTGTGCCATAGAGACACCTCTCCTTCCCAAGAGACACCCATTCACACCAAAATCTCCACCTTCTGGCAATAAAAAGGCTATAAAACTTGACTTTCAACCTGACGTGGGGGACTACTGGTTTCCAGGTTCTGCTGCATGACCCCATGTGGCCTTTCCTTTCTATTCTCTGCAAATAAAATTTTTCTGACTTTTGCTGCTCCAGTCAGCCTCTGATTTCCATCCAAGCTTCCCTGCACATCAAGAGCATCATTTTAAAATGGGCCTTTTAGAATGTTCCTGATGTGAATTGTAGCTAGGGAAATTGTTTATCTTTTGAATCTATCAGAATTATCTTAAAAATAAAGAATGTAAGTCAATATACACTAGAGATGCCTACACACCTACATTTATTTCCTAATCTCCAAGTTATAGAATCAGCCCAGGTGCCAATCAACAGATAAAAGTGTGAAAAGAATGCATATACACAATATAGAGTATTATTCTGTCACATAAAGAGAATGAAATTATGTCATTTGTACCAAAATGGATGGAATTGAATGTCTTCATATTAAGTGAAATAGCCATGTGAAATGAATATCACGTTTTTGTTTTTCTCATATGTAGAACCCAGATCTTAAAAAATAAAAAAGGACATTAATACAAAAGGGGGAAATAATATATGCACATGTGAATAAATGAATAAAAATTTTTTTAAAAATTAAAAATAAAAAAAGACTTTAATGAAAAAGGGGGAATATTGGAAAAAGAGCCATTGGGATGTGGGAGGAAGAAAAAAAGTTTGAGAGAGCATATGATCAAAGTCCATTGAATGCACAAGTGAAAAGGGCATGATGGAGCAAATTTAAAAACTGAAAGAAGTGTTTTAAAGTGACCTATCACAAGGAGCAAGACAAGAAATAGCAGCAGAGGGGTTGAATTCCATCAAGGTACATTATAAGTACATATTGAAATATTGTAACTAAATGCCTTATGTTATACAGTTACTATAGGTTAATAAAATAATTTAAAAGAGTTATTTGCAAAGTAAGTACTTCTTGAAAATTCTCATTTTTTACTTTTATTTTGTTTTACTTTAAATCAATATATGTGAGAAAGTTAGTATGGAGGCTGATGATAGTAGGCATCAGTGCCAAGGTAATGTCTTTAGTTAGTAATTGGATTCATCAAATCTCTTGAAAAATGGTATTTTTATATTGTAATTGTATCTCTTCAACATAAAATATGTTAAAAATTGATGAATGCTTACCTGTATGTACATAGATAGTATTAGAAAGTAGCCATTTTCTAGCTAAATATTCCCCTTTCAATACTTATATTATATATATGCCAGTTTATTGCCTTAAAAAAGTATAAACTAGAAAGTGAGAAATAGTACGTTTTTGACACATGAATTTTTCATATTTTTTCTGAAAAGACTAAACTCTTAAGTATCTTTCCAATCAATATCATTTTCTAATTTCTATCATATTACATTTGTAAGACTAGATGTTAAGGTTCTATAACATTTATTATAGCCATGAAAAGTACATTGTCAACATATTTGTAGTTTCAATAAAAAATACTGATTAGCTTCTTAGAATTTGTTTTCATCTTGGTAAAATTTATCATTTGGGAGGACTGCATATGTTGAAAGTTTGTGAGAGTTCTGCTCTGGACTAAAGTAGGGCACAGAAATTAGTTAAATACAAACTCCACATTGAAGACAGACAGCATACATGAAATATTGACTATCAAGGCCATGGACATCAACCAAAGGAGGTCAGTGGTCCCATAGGGCAAAGAAACACATGTAGTACTTCTCATGATTATCCCAGCTCACTGCCCAGAGAAACTTTCCAGGGCATAGGTCAGGGATGAGCAAATCCACAGGCATCTCAATAAACTACTTGCTCAGAAGAGAGAAATTTGGAAGTCCTTTGAGACCATATCATATTTAATTAACCTTGAAAAAGTATTGAAATGTAAATTTATCAGATTATGATTGAATAAAACTAGAAATCAATAGCAAATGAAAGTACAGAATATATGCAAACATGTGGAAATTGGAAATGCATATTTAAACTTTTGTGGTTATCAAAGAAATTGGGGAGATCAACAATCCATAGAATCAAATGGAAATGAAAACACAACAAACCAGAACCTGTAAGATGTTACAGCAATAAATATCTACACTGAAAAATCAGAAAAATCTCAGAGAAATAACCTATTGATCTACTTCCAGATCTTAGAAAAGCAAGAGCAAGCTAATCCTAAATGATTAGATATAAGAAAATAATAAAGAGCAGAGCTGAAGCTATTAAAATGAAATCTAAAGGATAATACATAGGAGCAATGAAACAAAGAGGTAATTCTTTGAAAGAATAAACAAGATTGAAAAATCCTTAGACAAATTAATCCAGACATAGATAAGACACAAATTTTCAAATAAGAAACAGAAGAGTCATATTATAACTGGTACAACTAAAATACAAAGGATCATTCGGGAATATCTTAAAATGTAATACCCCAATACCTTGGAAAATCTAAAAGAAATCAATGAATTTCTAGACATATAAAACTACCAAAGTTGAAGCAGGAAGACATAAAAAACTTGTAAACATAAATAATGAGAAATGAACTAAAATAGTGATAAAAAATCTATTGAAAATGAAAAACTCAGGACAAGATAGATCTACTGCAGAACATTACCAGTCTTTCAAAGAGCTAACACCAATTTTCCTCAAACTATTGCACAAAGTAGAAGGGAAAGAATACTTTCAAACTCATTATACAGAATCAGTATTACCCTGATCCTAAAACCAGAAAAAGACACAACAAAAAAGAGAACTGTGGGCAAATTTCTGTGATTAATATATTTGTAAGAGCTGGTAGAGTGGCTCAAGTGGTAAAAGCACTGCTGAGCAAGCGTAAAGCACTGCTGAGCAAGCGTGAAGCTCTGAGTTCAAGACCTGTCCTTCCCACAAAAAAAAAAGAAAAATATTGTAATAATTCTTAAAGAAATACTTGCAAACAAAATTCAGTCACATATTGAAAAGATCACATAACCTGATGAAGTTGGGTTCATTCCAGGAGTGCAAAAATGTTATAACATACACAAATTGATAAACATAATATACAACATAAACAGAAAAAAGGAAAAGAATAACACTGTCATCTCGATAGATGTATAAAGAGCTTTTAGCAAATTCCAACAGCCCTTTATGATAAAAGCCCTAAGAAAGTGGGAATGACAGGATCAAATCTCCACATAATAAAGGCTGTATGAGACAGATCTATAGCCAACATTATACTGAATGGAGAAGAGTGAAAGCATTTCCTCTAAAATCAAAGACATGACTGTCCACTATTACCAGTCTCCTTCAATACAGTGTTCGAGACTCAGCCAGAACTATAATGCAACTGCAAGAAGTATGAGGGATAGTAACAGGAAAGAAGTTGTCAAACAATTCCTATAATTAAAGACTGAAAAGTCATAACCAGTTAGTAACAGGATACAAAAAGTTTTAAAAAGTCTTCCCATGCATCTGATGGCCTCTGATCCATTTCTACTTTCCAAATCTCTCACAAAATTATTGTAATTGAAAGCTCTATCTGGAGTCACAGGAGAAATTTAAATACGTTTTACTTAGATGAGATGACAGGGAGACACACTTTCCATAGTATACAATAAATATTTCCATTGATGAGTGTGTAACTAGGAAGCTCAGTTACTTGGGAGATGAAGACAGTAGGATCAGGAGTTCAGGGTCAGTTCAGGCAAAGTTACGGAGGTCCTGTCTCAAATACACTGTTTCCTTTTTCCATGTGACATTTCATCTTTCCCCATGAAAGGACAATGAGTTGGCCTGATGCCAAGAAGCTGACAATGACCCACATTTAAATCTTACATATCTTTTCTGTCAGGCTTGGCACCTATTCCAATCACCAGGAGAACTTGAACAGGCTTTCATGCTAATGAATGAGACTACATGGAGCAGAGTTGAGTCATACTGAGAAATCCTGCACTAGATAGTTGCCTGCCAAGTCCCGAGAAATGACCACAAATTCATGAGTGACACTAACCCAAACCAAAAAGTTCACCCAGCTAAGTCCACTCCAAACAGCCAAACTGCAAAATTTTGAGCTATGTCAAAAGTTACCTGTTGAAGAGACAAAATCTTGTAGTGTTATGCTTTGCTTTCAGTTCTAACTTTTCCATGGGCCACACCATTGTAAGTAGACATCATGTACCTAAAGCCTCACCATAAGATGCACTCATGCAGGATGATCAACTTCTTGTTGCCTGGTGGATATATTGGCAACTGATAAACTTCTTAGGACACATTATAGGAAATGCAAAGGCCACCACATTCCTCAATTCCTTTACTCAGATTGGTTCCCTTAAAGCTTCCTAATTGGTAGTATGGACTTTCAAGTTGAAATTTCTCTCTACTTCCTTTTCTGAGTGAGAAAATGAAATATTTGATCTGTTTCAGGTTCTGTTCTTGATATTCTCATTTTGTACATCAGAACATTTTGAGTTAACAATCTGAATTTATTCAAATTTGAGTTCATTGAATCACTGACTAATTATGACCTAAGGTTTTTTTTTTTCAAATGGGATACTAAAAAGAACTACAATTATCCTCCTCTTTGATAGCAAATAATCTATAACTTTTATTTAATTTCAAGGATTATACTCTGTGGATAACTTCTGCCTTCTGAGTCAACTGAAATCATTTGGAAAATGCCACTTGGTTACTCAATGATAGGAACTGCACTGAGAGAAACTGCAAGATATTTATTCAAGACCTGACTCACCAGGGTTTAAATATGCAAAGATTTTATTGACCTCTGAGTCAATGGAACTTCAGGCAGAAATTTTGCCTCAGCAAACACAGCTTAATTTAGTGCCTATCTGCAATATAGATCAGCAGTCTTAGAAAATGAATATGTAAGTTGAATGGAGTCTGGTTTCTAAGAGTAACACTGAATTGCTTGCTATTTCTCTTTAGCAATATAAGGACAAGTATATATCTATTGATAGAGGATGCTACCATTCTCTAGCATACAATAATCATTTTGTCAAATGATAATTAAACCTAATGCTTCAATTCTAGCTTAAGATTTTGACTTGGTGATATAACTACAGAATTTGATTGAGTCAAAGGGATTTGAATTTAGGAGCAAATATATAACTCTAAAAAGAAATATAGAAATAATAAAGTAGGACCATGTTACAGTAGTAGCCAAAGCTCAAGAGTGGAAATAAATGAAAGGTTTCAAAATGGACAGGATACCAAAAAGTGTGAGACTATTTAAATTGGAATACAATGTGATCTAGTTCACTTGGGTATGATAGATAATAAGAACTAATATTTATTGAGCAGTTATAATGATTCATACATCTTCTAAGGGTTTTAGTTGCATTGACTATTTAATACCCATGGGCCTTAAGAAACAGCTAAAATTAATATCCCCAACTGACAAATGAAGGGAAAAAGAGAAATTAAGAAGCGCATCCAAGGTCCATGAATAGTTAGTTCAGAGTCAGCTGAGGATTACAGAGCTCATGATCTCTATGAGTGCATAACATATCCTGTCAAGCATACATCCATATACAACAATTAATCAATGAAGGCAAACCAAGAACTGTATTAATGTTATATTAATGTTTTGAGTATTTAAACATCTTTACCAAATTCCATGTCACTAAGAAATAAATGGCTTGTAGATGAATGGATTACACACATTTTTGAAATTATCTCTTCATAGCTGTGGAATCCAGGAACAAAGAATAACCTAGAGAAGAACTTCAAGTAAATATTAGAACAGACTAAACAAATAAATGTTAATAAACATAGAACAGCATTTTAATTTTGAAAAAGAAAGTCTATATAAAATGGCATTATCAGGATATAGCTAATAACTACAGATTTCAATTACTCATGCTAGTTATGAATTTATGTAGTTGGTTGGCTAGACAATGTGCAGTCATATGAAAAATGTGAATTGAAGTTTAAGACATAGATGATCCAATAAATTCTGCCTTATTTTGAGAGTTTACCAGAAAGTTAGTTCTTCAAGGATAGAAGCTTGTTGACATTCACGTTCTCTTAAACTATAGATTAACTTTTAATGGGTTCTGGATTTCTTGAGTCTGCTGGCAGTATTTCCTGGCTTTTTTCTTAATTTGTATGCATTTTTCCAATTATAATTCTGGTGCTTTCATTCTCTCTACTTGTTACTAGTATCTGTTTAAAGATTGTCTATATTTCTATTACTATTATGTTGGTCATAGTATATTGACACTAAGGCAAAAACTTGCAAGAAAACCTCTGAAACTGTACTCTAAATAAAGGAAATCCAAACAAAAAAAAAAAAAAAAAAAAAAAAAGACATAGATGATCCAAGACTCAAAGTCTCCCTTGGTGATCCATGTTTTCATAAACATTACCATTATTGTGAAACCAAAATTTCATCATGATGCAGGGGAGAAAAGGAATACATTTGGAAGTTACTGTCTTCATAATTCTGTAGAAAAATAACATTTTGTTGACAATTTTCACTGTATTTTGTATTAGAAAAAAATGGGTTTCAGTGATAACTATGATTCATATAATCTATTTTAATATTTTAATTTCTCATACTAATAGTTGACAGTGACAGAATTATCTTTTATAACTATACATCTAAGTATCTAAGATAATGTTTAATAAATAAGGAAACCAAAATATGAAGGTGATGTTTCTCATTGTAGTTAATTTAGAAGCTGACTAATACAATTTGTTAGTAGAACATAAATGCTTAAGAAAAACTAGGTTTTAGATTTTGTGAGTATAAATATTAATTTAAAAACTCACAACAAGTGATATGCTATAAAGAGGGAAGCAGAAAGACAGCCAAGTGACGCTATTATAGTTGTATATTTGATATTAGGGGATGAAAGTCCTGGGCTATTGCAGTGGCTCGAGTGATAGAGCCTCTGCCTACCAAGCATGAGACCTTGATTTCAAACCCCAGTACCACCAAATCAAAGGTGAAAATATTGAGGAACGTTAAAATAGAAAATGATATTACAAATAGGTTCTGGAGGGAACAGACTTACCATAAGCATAGATATCAAATGTAAGGAATGTACTTTTGATAGCTATTGTTACAATTTCTGCTGGCATGCAAGAGGGTAAGGAGAAAATAAATGAAAACTCGCTTTTATTATTGGAAATCTCTCTCATGTCATCACTATATGGTACAACGCACAGTCTGAAGATTTATAAATGCAATTACATGAAACCTCGAGAACAATTTAACAACTTTCTTTTGAAATCCTCCACGTTATGTGTTATTAAAAGAAACCTAATTGTCCAGAGGTGGTGAAGCCTTAAAACTAGATGTTCAGCAAACTTTCTTCATTGATATACACAAGGCCCTAGTACTCAAGAGGAAGTCATGAGGGTGCCATGAGGATCATGTTCATGATCCCAGATGACTCCATCTCAATCCAACAAGTTGGTCATTGTGCCACATGCCTGAGATCCCAGCTACATAGGAGACATAAGTAGGAGTATCGTGATCTTGGCAGGCCATTTTGGAAAAAATTAAGACCTCAGCCTCAGAATAATGAAAGTGAAGAAGGGCTGAGGGGATGGCTCATGTGGTAGATTACCTGCCTAGCAAGCCTGAAGCCCTTAGTTCAAACCCCAGGACCATCAAGAAAAAAATTACACAAAAAACTTGTCAATTTAGTAGGGATACAGTGTGATACCCATAGTTTTCAACATATTTAGTCTGACTGTTGTCTAGGTATTAGTACATTTTTATAGAAAATGTTCAAAGACAAATTATAAAATGTATGAGAAACATGAGCTAAGTATCTCATGGGCAGAGATTGGGTTGGAAAGGACAGAGTAAGAAACAGGCCAGAAATGATCCCTCCCTAATGAGGATACACAGGAATTGAGGAGTCTGGAGTTCTCCTTATAAAAAGATAATGATCTTGTGCAAAGTTATGAAAAGCATTGGGAAGTTCACTATGATAGTTTGCTGAGGAATGCTTATTTATAAAAAAATTTCAGCAGGATATCCAAGTTTTCCAGACACTGTCCATCATAATCTATGTGTCAGCTGAGAATGAAGCACAGCTGGCTGGAGAAAGGCAGCCATCATGTGTGGAGAATGAAGAAAGAACAATGAGAGGTTCCAGAACAGGAGTGGCTGCTTAGTGAACCATGTGCATCAGATAGTCCAAAATATTGCTTGCAATCCCAAACTAGAACATGTTCTAATGTAAAATAGTTCACACTTTGTTAAACATGTTTGGTTGTCTTGTCTGATGCCCACTTCCATATTTTGCAAATCTATAATGTTTCCATAGTTTTTAATAAACTTTTTTAAGACCACTAAAATATAACATATAATACAAAATGTCAATTAGTGTATCCAATATTCTGTCCCCTTTATTTCAGTGATTTGACTATATTATCTCTTTGTGCAATCAACTTTCAACTCTTAGCAACGTATTCTGTTTTTACGTTTCATACTCTATAAACACTATGATTGTATAAATATTTTTTAGTTTGATTTTTTTGTGTATACTTACTTGACATAGGACTATGGAACAAAAATGTTATGCTTCTACTGATCCTCTATGCTGACCAGAGACATTGAGTACATCTTATCCTAAAGCATAGCTAAACCAAATTTCCCAAGTCTATTATTTTATTAAGTTATGTAAATATTAACAGCTGATTCATGTAGTATGCTAAATTCAAATTGTCTCAAATATTTTGTGTTCTTTGGCACTAAAAATTACATTGTTTTAAGTTGTTCATCTTCATTTATGAATCACAAGAAATTTCTCTACAGCATTATTTCAGTCTATTCAGGCACACTGGGGACCCTTATCAATTATTTTTTTCTTTTTGGAGAAATTTCTCCTGGAATCCAGCATCTATCAATTCAATTTTGGATTCAACCCCTCCTACCCAGTTCTTGGCTTTCAAATGAAATCATCTTTGCTTAATTTTGTAGAACACATCCTTTAGCATTTTCCTTAGAAAGGAGGTATCAGAGGTAATATTTTGAGATCTTACATTTTTACCTTAATTTTATACTTTACTGATGAGTCAAGCTAATTTACAGATTTTATTTCTCAGAATTTTTGCATTTCTTTTACTTGCTTTCCAAGAAAATTGCTAGTATTGAGAAAAAGATAAAATTTAATTCCCAACTCAAAGTATGATATTATTTACCCTTTCTGGAAGGACTTAAGACATACATCTATACATGCTGTCTGAGTTCCCTAGAATGTACTATAGAAAAGGTCTTTTTTTTCTATAGACCTGTTCAGGATATCGACATACTTAAAGTCTAAGATAATTAACTGAGTTTCACAATATTATGACTTTACATGGCTATGTTTTCTATTCCTTGGAATTACCACCAGTGTTTTCTTGGACATACTTTGCTATCCCTCTGCATTTTCTATTTCTTTTTATATAACATTTTAAAATCATGTCTGATATATTTGTTTGAATTATTCCCACCATATTAATCCATCTTTGAACATCAGCTGTCATATATAAATCACTACTAAAGAAATAGTTTTATGTGTATTGTAAAGCATAATTTATATACTACGGAGATAATAACACACAATTCTCTGAAGATTTTTTTTAGATAATTAGATTAAAATAAGCCTTCCATTAACTTTTAACTAACTCCCACCACATTGGGAGTTAGATTTCAAAATATGAATGGGTCTGTAGATTATTATGTCTACAGCATCTTTTTTAATTTCAAATTCAAATTTTAAAATACTTTCTGACATAAAGATGCTTGTAGTTAATTAGAATGGATTCTAAATAACTACTTCAAATGTCTTTAAATTGAAAAGTATATTTTCATCTTGCTATTTCCTTGTGATAGCCAACTTCTCAATTCTAAAATTCTTATTTCAAATAATTACATGCTTTCTATATTTCTATACAACCAACCAATTAACAATAAATAACTGAATGCACTATACAAATGTATACATTATCTAATTCATTGCAACATTTTTATTTTAAAAGCAGGCACTGGCCTATCTGAAAAATAATGAATATGAAGTTATAGCCTTAAGTTTAAATTTTTACATAAAATTATCTGGAATTAAAAGTTAAAACTTAAAATAAAAAGTTATATTGCTGAAAATACTATATAATATAATGTATATTAATACTAAATATTAATGTATAAAAATGCCATGTAATGTAATATATAATAAAGAGGGAACAGGGAAATATTTTTCTTATAACTGTCTCTAAATATTCACATATTACTTTTTATAACACTTTTACAGTAAAAAAAGAGTAGAAAGAATGTAAAAGAGGGAGAAGAGTGTGCTAAAAATCTTGCTGACCTGGCTGTCTGATCAGTTGTTCTGGTCTGGATAAAATAGATGCTCACCAGGTAGAAAAGACACTTGCTATAAATCACATCCTGTCAGGATTAGGTCCTGAATGTCAGATCCTGTTTATCGGACATGGTTACAGACCAAAACTTCTGTTGTAGGTTAATATAAAAACTCAGTGAAATATCTTACATACACAGGAACTTAAGAATGAACACCCAGATACAGTTATGAACGCTTGTATTCTACTTGACAGCAATATGTAAGTATTTGATCAACTCTCAGCTCTTTTTTCTGCTGGAATTATTTTCTTGCTTCCTCTTGATAACACTTTTTTTAAAACAAATATATTTTCCCATTAACTTGCTCTGATTTGGACATTATTTGTGCGTTTACTTTTTGGTGCTAGTGATTGCTCTCAGGGCCTTGTATGTGCTGGGCAAGTGCTCTACCACTGAGATACATCGCTAGCCTTTATGCTTCTCCTTGTAAGTGTTTTACAATTACCAAATGTAAAAGTTCTCTATGTGCAAAACTACTGAAAACTACACAAAATAGTGAGTTTAATTAAAGATTATTTCAATTAATGAAGCAATATATGTTCAAACATTAAAAGATTAGTAAAGTTCAATTTTCCTCAAGTTTTCTACAATAAATGCCATTCAATCTTATTCAAATGCATTTTTCAAGAAATTCACATGTTTATTCTAAAACTTGATAGAAAACCAAGGGATGCAAAACAGCCAGACCAATCCTGAAAACGTAAGCCAGTAATCACATTTAAGATTTACCTGAGTGAAGAACAGGCATGGTGGCTCATGACTGTCATCCTAAATACACAGAAGGCATATTGGAAAGATCATACATCTAGGCAACCTCAGGCAAAAAATAATTAGCAAGATTCCTTCTCAACAAGGAAGTCAGACATAGTGGTATACATATGTAAACCCAGCTACATAGGAGGCATAGCTAAGAGGATCATGACTTGAAGCCAGTCCGTGGCAAAAAAGCATGAGATCCTAAAAAAAATAATGAAAACAAAAAGATATCAGTGTATATCTCAAGTGATAGAGTGCTTTCCTAGCAAGTGCAAAGTCCTGACTTCAAATTCCTCTACTGCAAAAATTAAAAGAAAAAGGTATACATAAGCAATGTATTAATCAAGCTACTATAATATCAATAGAAGATCAAATAGAAAAATTTAAGACCATTGAGCATCCAGAAACAGATCTGCTAATATATGTTCAATTTTATTAGAACCACTGCAACAAGATAGTTCATTGAGGGAATGAAAGAACATTTTTTTAAACAAATGTTGCTAGAACAACTACCTAGCCATAAGAAAAAAATAAACTTGACTGTCATCTAACTTAATAAAAGTATTACTTCAGACTATAGACATATAAGGTTAAATTAGCCTCATAAAACCTCTACAGAGAAAAAAGATATTCATAGCTGAGGTAAAATAATATTCTAATACAGGACAATTTAATAATAAGATAAAATTAATTGAGTGTAATCAAAACAAAATGTAATTGCTGTGAAAGCATAGTTAGAGGAAGCAAAAGGCAAATTAGGCAAATGAAAAATCATTTGTATTTCATATATCTCACATACAATCACATATGTAATATATTTTTAATTCTCCTATGATTATATAATGAATATTTGGATGGATCAATTAGTTGTGGATCATACATTCAAATAGACATTCCAAAAAGAAGAAATGGAAATTCATAAATGGATGAGATCTATAAGTTCACGAGTAGTTGTCTAACAGTGCTAGCTTTCAGTAAAAAATGAGCCACAAAATATTACAACTAAAAGCAGGACATTTAATAATTACAAACCCTGACACTCACAGGACAAAACTGAAGCTCATATGTGGCTACTCAGATTGCAAAATTTGCTAACAATTTTGATGAAATTTTCATTTAGTTAAAATAATTGTATGAGAATACTCATAGCAGACTTAATCATGACTAATAGCCAGACATTGAAAACAATCTAAATATCCACAGGTAGAAGAATTATATTCAAATTTTGGTATTTAAAACATTGGACTATTCCTTCCCTCAAAGTAGAATTAACAAATTTTTACAGGTAATATAATAACGAATCTTAAAAGCCTTATATTAAAAGAAATCAGACAAAATAATACATAGTCTATGATCCTCTATTCATATAAAGTCTAAAAACAGGCAAATCTAATCTATGATGTTAGGAATGAGAATGTGTTCACTTCTAGTTGCCTGGAGTGATAAGTGACTGAAAATCAGAAGTTTAGTGGATAAACTAAATGTTGCTCTGTATCCTATTTTATGTAGTTTGCATAGTTGCCATAACACATGAATATTTATATGTAATTTTTACTTCAATAATAATGTATTCTACTTTTAATGTACCAAAAATTGATATCTCTCTTCTCATCATAGGATAATGTTTGGTAAAACTTTTGTAAAAATCATTACAGTGTGGGCATGGTCGCACACACTGGTAATCCCAGCTACTTGGGAGGCAGAGATAGAAGGATTGAAATGTGAATCCAGCACGGGCAAAAGTTACTGAGACCATATCTCATAAGACATGCCTGTAATTCCAGCTGCTCAGGAAGGAGAGGTAGGAGGGCCACAGTGGGAGGATGGTCTGGGTAGATGCATGAGATCCTACCTGAAAACAAACTAAAAGCAAAAGTATCAGGTCACAGCTTGAGTGGTAGATTAAGCTCCAGGCCCTGAGTTCAAACCTCAGTTTTGCCAAAAAATAAAAGTTTCTGGTAAAATCAAAATACAAAATATTGAATTTAGGAAGATTATTAGGCTTATCTTAGTTTCTTTACTAGTATTTTTAACTTGACCCTTGATACATTATAAGAACTTTTATAAATGCCACAATGTATCCACAGCCAGCACAAGTAAAAAAAGTAAAATTCTTATACTGCATGAATTTTTGAAGTTGCATAATTGTCATTCTATCAGTAGATAATAAATTATTAATAATTGCCTTTTCAGGTGTTTAGTGTGCGAATGTTTTGTCAAGTTCACAGTTTTATCAACTGTCTTTTCCAACTGCATTGTCTGCTTACTTGTGGGATGGGCACTTCTCAACTGATTATAATCTCTCCCAGTCACTCCAGAGAGCATGAGCTCACAAATTTCACCACTGAACTTCTTTTTGCTAAGTTCTTTCTTACTTACTCAGTTCTTTTCTTAGCATGTGGCAGTCTGTAGTATCTTCTCAGTCTTGTCCATCCCGTTGACTTGCAATTTCATTCTTACAGACTTTCCTCTCTTGGTGATGTTCCTTCTCAGTTTAATGCACTCTTTTTCTACCACCATCATTGTAGGCTGATCTCCAGGTTATATCTCTCGGGCTAATGTCATTATCTCAATATACTTTCTGTTGCTATTATCTCATGTCTTCAACAACAAGCTGTTGCAGTAGTGACCTGCAAGTCACTTTTCAGATTTTTAAAAAATTTTTGGTAGGTGACAGGAAGATAACTATAACCAGGCATCCTGCAAAGTAAGTGAGTCACCTTAGGGACAGCCTTTACCATCTCAAAAAATTACTCACACATTGGCGGTAGGATTCTGGCATCGATCATCCTGAACCATTATTTTCCTGACTTATAAGTTTAAGGTATTATTTTTTGTGTGTGGAAGTACACATGCTAGTCAAACACTGTACCACTGAGCAGATAAAATTTTTTAACACCTCTTACTTAATATTTTTTCAGCACATTTAATTCAACTTAAGAAGTTAAGATGAGGTTGAAACATCTATTTTAAATTCCTACAATCTGTATTTAATCTTATTAATAAATATCAGTTAATATAATTTATTATTGATACATTTAATTTATTTCCATTTTGTGATATCTTAGTAAAATTTCTTAAATGCATGCCATCCCCTCCATTTTTATTATCAACTCTAGCTGTCACGTCTCTTGAAATGTACTCTAAAATTATATTTAGTCTTGCCCTTGAACGGTGAAAATATTCGTTCTCAAATTTTGCAATGTATTTCCAAATTTTGTGACATTTCTAGCATAACATCATCTGTTTAGAACAGGTGATGGTATCCCCTTGGCAAGAGAATTCAAATCAGTTATGATAGTGTGCAAAGAACTTGCTGGGTCTCCACTCCATCTCTTTTCTGTTCTCTAGTAATATTCTTGAAACATAAAGAAACTGAAATTTTCTGGAATTCACATAGGTTTCCCTCTTTTTAAAAAAATCTATATTTTAATTAATTTTAATAACGCTACTTACTGTTGGTCTTATCTAATTTTGTGCTGCTGTAATAGAATACCAGAAACCGAGCAATTAAAAAAAATCCTGAAATTTACTTTCTCTCAGTTTTGAAGGCTCAGAACTCAAGATAAAAGTTCCAGAAAGTTTAATGTGTTTAGCAAGGATCCAATATCCACTTCCAAGATGTTAGATGAATGCTGTGTTGTCCATAGAAGAAGAACACTCTGCTTACCTAGCACAAGAACAGAAAGAGCAAACCACTCCCTCTTACCCTTTTTTTAAAAGTAGCAATAATCCAGTCATGAAGGCTTGTTGTTATTTGAATGTGTTACCAAAATTTCATGTGTGAGAATTATAATACACAGTGCAACAATTTTAAGAGGTTAGATATTTAAGAGATGATTGGGCCTTGAGAGTCTTCCCCTCACTATGGACTTGAGTTACTGTGGAAGTAGGTTGCCAATAAAGGAATGAGTTTGGCTTCCTTCCCTCTCTCTCATATTCATTCTGTCATCATGTGATGCCTCCCAACCTCTTATGGCACAGCAAGAAGGACATCACTCAATGTGGCCCCTTTATCTTAAACTTAAACTTCAGTTGTTTATAAATTACTCAGTCTGTGATATTCTGATACAGCAGGACCAAAACAAACTAAAACATTCATTGTGTTGTCTTTTATTTTTCTGTCTCTCTTGGTGTTTAAACTATTACACTGAATATTTTCCACTCCAGAACAAAACTGAATCTTATTTTCCTTTCACTTTCATCTTACATATCATAGGAGGGCAAATCTAGAATAAATACCTGTATTATGAACAGAAGTTGAAAAATAAGAAACTCTTAACAATGGATGCGAGAATATAAAGAGGCCTCTCAGAACATCTATGTTGTTCATCCGTACTCTTTCCTTCCCCAAGTGTTTCCTCTTTTTAATTTTTGTAAATATAATGAAAAAACTTTCTTAGTGGGTACAATAATCCCACTTCTCCTTTCAATGCCAGTAGAATAGAAATATAAATCCAAGTTTGCCAGGCACGAGTTCTAGCTTCTACTTCAGTAAGATCACTGGTGCCTCCCTCTTGGAATTATTACTCTGGTGGGAGCTATATTTTAATCCTGGTATGTAAAATTTTTATTAATGGACCACCAGAGATAGTATAAGAAAGTATTCCCTGTTCTCATCTCAAAGCAGCATCATACAGTATATAGTATTTAATGGTTTATAAGTTACACAATATTCCTTAAGATCACCAAAAAAAAAAAAATTAAAGGCCTTCCTCATTAAAGCGTAAGGTCCTTTTACAGTACTTGTTTTAGCAAGAGGGTCACCAACCTTGGATGGTCATTAGTGGTCCACATCAGTGTTGGTGAAATTATGTTATTAGGAGACATGGGCAAGGAAACTGGCATTGTAATAAGAGTTTAGCAAACAGGAGATTTTCTGGGAAAAGATTTAAGCTTAGGTAATTCTAAGAGAGATGGCAATAGTTGGTTGAAGGTGGTGGATTTGTTGTCCATGTCTCAGGGTCCTACTGAATGGTGGAGCTGTGAAAACACCTGCAAAGTGGTCAAGCAGACAGAATTATGTCTCTGAATCAAAGCCAAGCTCCTGAGATAAAAAAAACTCAAGACTGAAGGTGAATCACGTCCATTTTAAAAGGTGATATAGTGTACATGACAATATCCACATGTAGACTGGTCAGATAAAACTACAAACCTGCTGATCTATGAGGCCAGTTTAAAAACCAAGATAACAGGATCTATGCTAATATTCTACCATATGACTTTCCTTTTTATTAAAAACAATACTTTTAGACAACTCAGTATAAAACAGAGGTATAAAAGGAAGCAGAAAGAGATGAAAGTAGATTGTTTCCACCAAGGACATTAAACAGCTAGAAACAAATATTGACATCTGGGTACCAAACTGAGAATAAACAGCTAAGAAACTGCACATAAAGATGAGATTTCAGGCCTGCTGTTGATTTATCATGCCACCACAGATTCAACAAGCCATTATCAGCAAAGCACAAGAGACCTCCATTGTACAGTGTTTGGTCACAGACTGGCATCCATGGCAACAGGCAGGGCAGACCTTGTGTCACTGTAGCCTCCAGGAAAATGAAGACTATCCAAATTAGAACAAATGGAAGCTATTTATTGAGAGCTCTCTATAGTAACAGTTAGTGTTGTGTTTCATAGACATTCCAATACAGTCAAGGGAATAGGAAATCTTTACAATGAAAACATGGAGAGTTTAAAGGAAGCTGGACACAGTGTAACTAGATACGGGGTATGTAATTCATTTAGAATCTTCATGTGACATTTGACATCTCCTATATCATTCCTTCTTTTTTCAGTTGTAGGGGTCAAACCCAAGGCCTCCTGCTTACCCAACAAGTGCTCTACCACTAAGTGCTTTACCACCCAACTCCATATCATCACAATATTGAATTGGAGGCAAAATATATGGAAGTTGGCAGTTACATTTCAAGTTCTGATAAATCTGGGGTGAATGCTGCAAAGATTTTGGTTTGGCCTTCAATGCTAGTGTGCTGAAAAGAATATAGTCAGAGTTATATGACAACCATGGTCTGGACCTTTGTATATTTAGTCTTTTAATTATTGGCTACACAATGACTTCCCATACAATTGGTGCCATAACTTAAGCTTTTACAGGAACATGCTCCTTTCAGGTAAATGGATTCTGTCAAACCTGACGCTTGGAATTTTGGAGTATATGTTAAGAAAACCAAATTCTATATGTATCCTACCTGATCTAAACTGTGTTTCATAGTCAACAGCAATGCTGTTTGAAGAAAGCTTTACATAAATCCATGAACAATTTAGAAAGGGTCCTCAAGGACAACCTAACACCATGTTGAATTGATGTCAAGACCTATAATCAGTCCCTACTAGTTGGTAATATGACCATTCATTGTTGGTAGGTTAGATAGTGAGACATTTCTACAGCAAAATCAGCCATGATGTAAAATCCCTGGTTCTCTTCTGTGATATTGAACTCAGGATGTGATCTTATGACTATCTTTTATTTCTTCCCTATGGTCATGTAAATCATGAATTCATTCAATAAACTTCAGTGTTTTCTGTGGGAAAATCCAGCTAATATCCTCAAAAGAACTCATTTCATCAATCACAAACAGCTTTCTCTGAACTATGTGACCTTTTGTAGACTTTTACATCTGCTACAAATATCACTTTTACTCCAATCGTAAAGATTCATTCATTATTTCCTTCACTGAGCTTCCTCCAATTTCCAGTCTTTTGTCTTCCAAGTTCTTGCCAACAAGTAAGTGTAGACAGTTAACTGTGCCATATTCCCTTATAGAAAAAAATACATACCCCAATATATATACTACCCAAAGTGAAGCCGACAGGAAGAATTTTCATTTTTCTCTTTCCATAAAGGCAACTTTGATTACAGTTGCATCTTTTTCAGGTTGCTACTTGTATTTCAAGTCAGTAAAGTATGAGAAACCATGCATTAACTAGTTCTGATGTTTTCCTTCTTCAGATCATAAAAATCCTTACTGCGATCAAATGAAAAAGAAAAAGAAGGCAGAAATGGAGAAAGGACTATTTGTTTATTTAACAATTAGGTTGCTAGGAGTCAACAGAAGAGGGCCTTCATTCTACATTAATTTACACCATTATTCCTCCCTCAGCCTTCTATTTTCACTTTACAAATTTACATTTGACTTATTTTTCCTTTGTCTTGTATTATTCATAGCATGTATTTGCTCTTCAAATCTCCTGTTCAGTTATGGAGCTGACTTCTGCTTCTTCTACATTCACATACCTATGGTGTTTATATCAGTGTGTCCGTGACTCTCTATGCTTCTGAAAAATTGCTGCCTGTCTTTTTTCCCACATTCCACTAGCCCCTGAGAAATTGGTAGTGAACTTTGATTACTATTCTATCTCACTCATTTCTCCAAGCAATAAATTATTAAATTATTCTTTCTGTTGCTTAACAACCACCAAATATCTTTAAGTTTCTCCTAATCTACTCTCAATTTGCTTAACCCATGATATTATTTTGTAGAGATTATTTTAATACATTTTTGAGTTAGAGTCTGACATTGAAGAATCAGTAGAGCCCAAAAGTTCAAGACCAACATGAGTGCAGCAAGATCTCATCTGCAGAGAGCTTTTTCTTATTCCCTTGTTACTTCTGAACCTAACTGGGGCTAACTGGGTGGCGATGGGAGATGCAGAAAAGACACAGGATAGACAGACAGACAGAAAGTTGGGGCCAGGTGTGTTGGGCACTTGGGTGGAAATGCACAACCCTCATTAATTCTTTTCTCTATTATTCTCTTCATTTACTCTGATTCTTATCTTTACAATTCTTTAAAAATTTGCTTCTAAAGTCTTTCCTTAAAACTTTGCTGTTAAAGTGTTCTTTTCTGTTCTTTAAAACCTTGCTTCTCTATTCCTTAAAACCTCTTTCCTTAGACTCGCTCTGTCCCATTTTTTCTCTTAGTTTTTCTTTAGCACAATCTCTCTTAAAGTCTTTGCCCCCAGACTTGCGCTGTCCTATGTTCTCTTTAGTTTTTCTTTAGCTTAGCTTTTCTAAAGCCTATGTATAAAGTCCTCAGGGGAGACCTGCTAGCAACCCCTCTTTAGCAAATCCCCTTTAGCAATTCTCCTTCAGCAATCTTTTTCCCTTCAGCAATCCTTTTCCCTTTGGCAATCTTTTCCCTTCCAAAACCTCCCACATCAAAAAGCCTCCCTTCTTCCAAAAGCCAAAAACCAAAAGCCCAAAATCCCAAAGGCCAAAAGCAAAAGCCCAAAGCAAAAGCAACAGCCTCAAGCAGAAAGCCCAAAGCAAAAAACCTCACATCCTCCTTCAGTTAGTCTTTTATAGCTAGTGGTAAACAGGGTGGAGCAGCAGTTCTCAGGTTGTGGTGTGACATTGTAGCAGGAAAAACCTGCTTTCCTATGTCTCTGAATGTAAAGCAGCTGTTCTGCATTTTCCTCTTTTGTGGCCAGGGCTGTGCCTATCTCAGACTACAGATAAACATCTTAGTAAAAGCAGATGAGCTGCATCTCACCTTGCTTATGTCCAGTTCTCATAAGCTTCTCATAATCTACTCTCCACACTCATCTTTTTCATTTTTGGTATAATCCATTATTCAATGAATAATTAGAGAAACCTTTCTAAGGACTGAAATGCCAAAACATTTTAGCATAGATCAATATAATCTCAACATTCTCCTGCTAGCAAGAACAATCTTTTTTTTTTTTTTTTTTTTTTTTTGGTGGCACTGGGGTTTGAATTCAGGGCCTCATGCTTGCTAGGCAGGCACTCTACCACTTGAGGCACTCCATCAGCCCAAGTGAAAAGAAATATAAAAATCATTCAGTAGATTAAGTTTTCCACTGAAGATATAAAACACAGATTTCTTGGACTAGCCATGAAATCTGATAATTCCAATCAACATATACTTTTTACTGATCATTACTAATACATTGAGACTGAGGGAAGAAAAACAAATCATGTTTTAGTTTAACAGAAAATCTTTCCATGCTACTATTCTAATGATCTGACTTGTTAAAGAGCACACATCTCTATAAATAAAAATACTTCATATCAAAGTCCCTTAAGATTACTAGTTTGTCTTTTGAAATTTTGAGTAGTTTATAAAGCATTTTAAAAGTTCTTTCCAGGATTTCCATTTTTAAAGAAACCAAAATATTATAGTCTATGTTGCCAAGTTATTTTGGAGATCAGCACATGAAAACATATCAAAGAGATTTATAAGGAACATAAAATCAAAATCTCAGAACTCGATGAGTATAAATGGATACCTTTCTAGAATTTGCAAACTGTGCATCCACACACTATGGGATGATTTTAACTTTTTCTCTGTATTCTGCCCAAGTTAACAATCAATAAAATATGAATATTATGTTCTGAGCCAATAATCCATAATAGTAAGATTTCTTTCCTTTTCTAGATTTTTGAAATGTAGACAATATACAGCATCACAATTATGTAAAATGCATCACTTCTAATCAAATTAGTGTCACAAACGACAAGTAGATTTCATCTCTCCCCAGTGAGAATGGCTATTATCTACATGACTGAAGGTTGCAATAAAACCTTTGTATGTTAACTGTATATTGGTATGAATAATTTTTTTTGTTTGTATAATTTTTAAAAATTACTGCCAGAGTAGTGACTATCAAGTCATAAATATCCTTTTATTATATTTCCTGTACTGGTTTTTAGAATTTCCCCCACACTGAGTTTTTCCACATATGTAGTAGCTGGATTTCTTCATAAATATTTTATAAATGCCTTCACTGCCGAATATCATTTTGTAAAAATGTGCAATCAATTGCTCAAAAATTTGTGCATTTCTAGGTAATAAAATTTGTTATAAAAACGAATGTGAAATTTTGAAATGTCACATAGCCATTGAAATAAAGATGCAATCTTAGGTAGGTTTTAGTGTGCATTCAAATCTCAAAACTGTTTTTATAACTTTTGAGATTTGGGAATTTGAAGTAGCTAGCATGTTATATTGTTTCTTTCAATATCTGTCCTTTCAAAAATAGAAAAATGCAATTCAGCACATACCTGGATGTACTTTAACCTAAAGTAAAAAGTGAAGAGGCAGCACATATTCTTTTTTGGTCAAAGATACTAGGAAGACAGTTTCATATGCAATCCATCTAGTGCCTCAACTGTAATCAGTCTCCTCTTTAAAAGTGCACTTTCATGCATCAGACTTTAGTACCATCATAATTTACTAAAGCTCTGTTGATCACTTTTGACATTAAATAAAGGAAAAATGAGGCATTTGGTGCAAAAAATAAACTACTTCAGAAATACCAATATAAGTCATAAAGTTTTATGCCAAAAATATATAACTACAAGTGCTTACTGAAAATATACGGAGCATGAGAAGTATTTGATTTCACATAAGTCTTACAATTTTTGTTTCATATATATGTACATATTCATACATATATACATATAGTTCAAACACTTTATTTTAAATCACAGTATTCAATTGCCTAGAGATTTATTTTGTTCTGAGAGTGATTAATTTTCTGTTCCTTTGTGATATAAGCATCAATCTTACTAAGCAATTTGATAATATTTTGTGTTGCATTCAATAGAATAGAAAGAAGATAACCTTTTCATTCTATTAATTTTCTGTATGTGTGATGTGTGCTTATGAATTATCTTTTTCAAAATTGCTGTAGAGCAAGGTTGCTGGCTGCAATGAGTATTTACTTCAAAATGTAACCTATTTTATCTTTATAATACTCTTTAATGCTTCATTGATGTCTGGCAATTCCCTTCCTTTACTGGTGCACTGGCTTCAAATGAAATATTTTAAGGCATAATAACGAGGTAGTTTGTTTGTTTAGAACTTATTTCCCCTTTTAAGAGAAACAGAGTTTCACAAAACATTCCTTACAAATAATTGTGTCTGGCTTTCTGGCTTTTCTGATTTCACATTCACTCCTTCTATTTGTATTTCTCAGTTAACAAAAAACAAAGAAATCCTAAAGATTTTAAACTCACTTTTAAAATGAGCAAGTTGAAGGAGGAAGCCAAGGAACACATATTATCATCAATGTTATTATGTGACAAAAAAAGATATGTATCAATGATAAACTGGCTTAAAGTATAAATTCGATAATTATGCATATAAATTTAAATATATGAGCTGGTACTTATATTTGTTCTTTTGCAAAGGATTTTTTAAAAAAATATTGATTATATAAAAAATATTCTTGAAAAACTATATGTTAGGGTATACATTCAAAATCACAACTAAGGATTCACATAAGTTTAATTTAACTAATGTTTACAAACCTTGGTTGTGTCCTCTAATGTATTCCTATTTTTCTTCATGGGCATATAACAGAGATACTCTATTTGAAATACAGAATTCCACAATAGAGATTTCAGATAAATGAAGACCCTCAAATCATCTCAAAATCCCAGATGTGATCAGCGTATTGTTTTCAGACCTACCTTCGTATCACACACATAGCTGAAAATTACATGTTCAGGTTCTTCCTGTTCCATGAAGTGAGATCATCTGTAGAAATAGGCAGTGTATTCTACTGGAAAGCTGGATGCATAGATTTTATGAAGGACTGAGTGCATACCTGAATACACTCCTACTTGCAAAAGCACAGAACATCTAAGAAACATTTTCTGAAAGTGAAATAAATGCAGAATTCTGGAGGGGGTGCTGTTTTCTAGCTCCCTCCCTTGTTAGAATGAGCTTATTCTCTCTTGCTCCTGGTTATTACTGAACCTAACTGGGCTTAACTGTGGGTGACTGGAGATTCAGAAAAGACACAGGATAGACAAACAGAAAGTGGGGTCAGGTGTGTTGGGAGCATGGGTGGAGATACACAACCCTCATTTGCTTCTTTTCTCTATCTTTATTCTTTAAGGCCTTACTCCTTACAGCTCTTTACAACCTTGCTTCTAAAGTCTTCTTTAAAACCTTGCTTAAAACCTCTTTCCTGAGACTCACACTGTCCCATGTTTTCTCTTAGCTTATCTTTAGCCTAATCGCTCTTAAAGTCTTTTGCTCCCAGGCTTGCAGCTTTTCTTTAGCATTCTCTCTTTAGCTTTCTTAAAGCCTCGGTGCTCGGATTTGCAAACTCTTGGTCCTCTATCTTTCACTGTCCCGTGTTCTCTTTAGCTTCTAAAACCTATGTTACAGTTTTTTCCTTTGGCTTTGCTTTCCTAAGGCCTATGTTAAAGTTCTCAGTGGAGACTTTCTATCAACCCCTCTTTAGCCATTCTTTTCCCTTCAGCAATTTCCCTTTAGCAATTCTTTTCCCTTCAGTAATTCTTGTCCCTACCCAAAGCTTCCCACACTGAAAAGCCCAAAGCAAAAGAATCAAGCCAAAACCCCAAAAAACACAAGCCCCAAAAGCCCTCCAAAGCAAAAGGCAAAGGCAAAAAGCGAAAAAAAAAAAAAACTAAGCCCTCCTTCAGTGGGCCTTTTAACAGCAGCAAACGGGGTAGAACAGAGGGTCTTGGGGAAGGGTGTGACACTGTAACAAGAGAAACCTGTGTTCCTGCTTCTGTGAAGGCAAGCTCAGGAGAGGCAGCTGTTCTGCTTTTTCTGTTTCATGACCCAGGATGTGAAAGCAATTAACCTGCACCTTGCCTTGTTTACATCCAGTTCTCACAGGCATTTCATAATCTGCTCTGCACAGAATTCTATTCCTGAACTACAAATTTATACTTTTAAAAGATAATCAGAACCATTTATTTCTAATTTTGATAGAAGAAATAATTTTATGTTTTTGCTAAGCATTGGTTTTATTAACAGAATTTGCTTTAGCAGGTCTTGTATTCTTGAATTATATACACAAAACTTAATGCACATAAAATGTATATAGCAAAATTGCAAAATATCAAAACTTCAATATAAATGAAATTCTATGTTTTTGTATTGAAAAGAAGATTGACCAATTTTCTATGTGAAAAAATGTGTACAGAGACATAGATTTTATTTTTATCTTGTCTTAAAAATAAATTTTAAAGGATTTTGCTTGGTTTACAAGGAGGAATTTGTTTTGACTTGCCCAATAGTTGAAATAGTAAACCAAGACATGCACAAAATTATGCTTAGAATACTTTAAAAGTTTGGATGTAATGTAATCTACAAACAGATAGTGTGAGCCTAAGTTCTTAAAATGCAAACACAAGAAACAGAGAAGCTTCACACTTGCATTTTCTCTTTTAGAAACATCCCACATGAGAGAAAATTTTTTGCTAGCTATACATTGTACAAGGGACTGATAACCAGAATATACAAAGAGCACAAAAAACTAAACTCCTCCAAAATCAGTGACCCAATAAAGAAGTGGGCAACTGAACTAAACAGAACTTTTACAAAAAAAGAAGTCCAAATGGCTAAAAAACACATGAGAAAGTGCTCACCATCCTTGGCCATAAAGGAAATGCAAAATCAAAACCACACTAAGATTCTATCTCACTCTTGATAGAATAGCAACCATCAAGAACAATACCAACAACAAATGTTGGAGAGGATGTGGGGAAAAAGAAACCTTCATACTCTACTGGTGGGAATGTAAGGTAGTACAACAATGATGGAAAACAGTATGGAGGTTCCTTAAAAAACTAAAAATAGATCTGTCACATTATCCAGCAATACCACTCCTAGGGATATACCCAAAGGAATGTAAGTTAGGCTAATACAAAGACACTTGCACACCCATGTTTATTGCAGCACTATTCATAATAGCCAAACTATGGAAACAGCCAAGATGTTCCACTACTGATGAATGGATGAAGAAAATGTGGTTTTTATACACAGTGGAATTTTACTCAGCCCCAAAGAAGAATAAAATTTTGTCATTTGCAGGTAAATGGATGGATCTGGAGTACATAACACTAAGTGAAGTTAGTCAGGCTCAGAAGGCCAAAAATCATGTATTCTCTCTTATATGAGGATTACAGACCTAAAACATATGCAACAATATTATTGGACATGGGTAACATAAGGAGAGACCACCACATAGAAGGGATAGTGTGAGGGAAGGAAACCAAAAACTTGGATGTGGTTGATGTGCTCAGTGTATAGGAACGAATATAGTAATCTTAAACTGGCCATGGCCACTATGGGAAGGGGACTAGGGAGAAATGAAGAGGACTGGTAGAGATGAACCAATTTAGTTTGTAATACATATATGCACGGAAACACCACCAGGAATCTCCCTGCATAGCTATCTTTATCTCAAACTAGCAACAATGCCATGTTTTTCTTCTAAAAAACTGGAGAACAGAAGGGTGAAACAGGTTCTGTCCAGGAGCGGGGATTTGGCAGTGGCAGTTGTGTGGAGATAGCTGGGAAAGGGGTAGGAGGATGACTATGGTGCAAATAATGTGTACACATGTATGTAAATTCATATCTGTTGATGCATTTCCATGAATGCATCAGGAACAGTTCCAGGAAAAAGGGGAGGAGGAATGAAAAAGCAGTAGAGGGACTGAAGTCAACCATGATGTATTTGATACATTGTAAGAATCTTTGAAATGCTACAATGTACCTCTGCCCAGCACAACAATAAACAAATATATCCCATATGATGAAAATATGTTTTGATCAAGAATAGTAGATAAAACCAAAATCTTGTGATTCAAGAGACGTTATTTGCTTTTGCATTCTCCTCTTGGTGTATTTTACTATGGCATAATCCTCATTCAAAAGCAACTAGAGCACATTTTCTCAGCTATAGATCATGTCTGTCTTGAAATATGCGGAGAAACAAAAATAAACATTTGACTACATATTCCTTGTGCCACCTAAGTCATAATAAAGTGCTTTGAATGTTACCATAGTTGTCAGGTCCTTTTTGTAGGATACTGACTTATCACAATCCTGGTCTATTAAAGGTCAAGGTCTATTAAAGGATCATAAAAAAATGATAGGTCTTAGCTCAGTATATATTAACCTAAAAGTTCCTTTTCAAAAACTTTTAAAATTTATGAATTGGTTACTAAAAATTAAGAAGGGAGGAGATGTGGGAAATAGTTCCCTAGACCAAAGTTTTTGTTTATTTTTTATACATTTTTTCATATATTCATATATGCATATGATGTTTAGGTCATTTGTCTCCCCTAGCCCCCACTCCCTCTCTCTCCTCCCCACCCCCTAGCTTCCAGACAGAAACTGTTCTGCCCTTATCTCTAATTTTGTTGAAGAGAAAGTATAAGCAATAATAAGAAGGACAAATGGTTTTTTCTGGTTGAGATAAGGATAGTTATACAGGGAGATTCCTAGCATTGTTTTCATGTACAAATGTGTTACATTCTAAGCTGATTCTTCTTGAACTGACCTTTTCTCTAGTTCCTGGTACTTTTCTCCTATTGAGCTCTGTCGCTTTAAAGTTTCTGCATTAGTTCCTTTGCACTGAGGACATCAAATACTATCATGTTTTTTGGGTTTCTTACCTATCCTCATACCTCCTTTATGTGCTCTCACCTTATCATGTGACCAAAGTCCAATCACATTGCTTTATTTGCTCTAAATCAGAAGTCCACATATGAGGGAGAACATACAATTTTTTGTCTTCTGAGCCTGGCTAACCTTGATCAGAATGATGTTCTCCAGTTGCATCCATTTACTTGTGAATGATAAAATTTCATTCTTCTTCATGACTGAGGAGAATTCCACTGTGTATAAATAAATTTTCTTAATCCATTTGTCAGTAGTGAGGCATCTTGGCTGTTTCCATAACTTGGCTATTGTGAATATTGCTGCAATAAACATGGGTGTGCAAGTGTCTCTGGAGTAACCTGTGTCACAGTCCTTTGGGTATATCCTCAGGAATGGGATTGCTGAATTATGTGGCAGATCTATGTTTAGATTTTTAAGAAGCCTCCAAATTTTTTTCCAAAGTGGTTGTACTAGTTTGCATTCCCACCAGCAGTGTATGAGGGTTCCTTTTTCCCCACATGCTCACCAATACCTGTTGGTGGTGTTTTTTTTTTGTTGTTGTTGTTCGATTATTCATATGCACATACAAGGCTTGGGTCATTTCTCCCCCCTGCCCCCACCCCCTCCCTCCCTTACCACCCACTCTGCCCCCTCCCTCTCTCCACCACCCCCTCAATACCCAGCATAAACTATTTTGCCCTTGTCTCTAATTTTGTTGAAGAGAGAGTATAGACAATAATAGGAAGGAACAAGTGTTCCTGGTTGAGATAAGGATAGCTATACAGGGAGTTGACTCACATTAATTTCCTGTATGTGTGTGTTGCCTTCTAGGTTAATTCTTTTTGATCTCACTTTTTCTCTAGTTCCTGGTCCCCTTTTCCTATTGGCCTCAGTTGCTTTTAAGGTATCTGCTTTAGTTTCTCTGCGTTCAGGGCAACAAATCCTAGCTAATTTTTTAGGTGTCTTACCTATCCTCACCCCTCCCTTGTGTGCTCTCACTTTTATCATGTGCTCAAAGTCCAATCCCCTTGTTGTGTTTGCCCTTGATCTAATGTCTGATATGAGGGAGAACATATGATTTTTGGTCTTTTGGGTCAGACTAACCTCACTCAGAATGATGTTCTCCAAATCCATCCATTTACCAGTGAATGATAACATTTCGTTCTTCTTCATGGCTGCATAAAATTCCATTGTGTATAAATACCACATTTTCTTAATCTATTCGTCAGTGGTGGGGCATCTTGGCTGTTTCCATAACTTGGCTATTGTGAATAGTGCCGCAATAAACATGGGTGTGCAGGTGCTTCTGGAGTAACCTGTGTCACAGTCTTTTGGGTATATCCCCAAGAGTGATATTGCTGGATCAAATGGTAGATCAATGTTTAGTGTTTTAAGTAGCCTCCAAATTTTTTTCCAGAATGTTTGTACTAGTTTACATTCCCACCAACAGTGTAAGAGGGTTCCTTTTTCCCCTCATCCTCACCAACACCTGTTGTTTGTGGTGTTGCTAATGATGGCTATTCTAACAGGGATGAGGTTGAATCTTAGTGTAGTTTTGATTTGCATTTCCTTTATGGCTAGAGATGGTGAGCATGTTTTCATTTGTTTTTTGGCCATTTGAATTTCTTCTTTTGAAAAAGTTCTGTTTAGTTCACTTTCCCATTTCTTTATTGGTTCCATAATTTTGGGAGAGTTTAGTTTTTTGAGTTCCCTATATATTCTGGTTATCAGTCCTTCATCTGATGTGTAGCTGGCAAATATTTTCTCCCACTCTGTGGGTGGTCTCTTCAGTTTAGAGACCATTCCTTTTGTTGTGCAGAAGCTTTTTAGTTTTATGAAGTCCCATTTGTCCATCCTTTCTCTTAGTTGCTGAGCTGCTGCGGTTCTATTGAGGAAGTCCTTACCTATACCTATTACTTCCAAAGTATTTCTTACTTTTTCTTGTACCAACTTTAGAGTTTGGGGTCTGATATTAAGGTCTTTGATCCATTTTGAGTTGATATTAGTACAGGGTGATAAACATGGATCTAGTTTCAGTTTTTTGCAGATAGCTAACCACTTTTCCCAACAACATTTGTTGAAGAGGCTGTCTTTTCTCCATCGTATATTTTTAGAACTTTTGTCGAAAATAAGGTGGATTCATATCTTGTCCTGTATTCTGTTCCACTGGTCTTCAAGTCTGTTTTTGTGCCAGTACCATGCCATTTTTATTGCTATTGCTTTGTAATATAGTTTGAAGTAGGGTATTGTGATACCTCCAGCATTGTTCTTTTTGCTGAGTATTGCCTTAGATATTCGCAAAGACCAATGTTTTTAGAATGAAGTCTTTATTATTTCTCCTCCCACTTTCCTTCCTCCTTCCTTCCAGAACTATTCATTTGGAAAGTAAATAGTTGCTGCATCTCAGGATAGACATCCATTCAGGAGACAGCAAATGAGGAACAGCTGCAGGTACAGGTGTGAGAAGCCAGGTCTGGAGACTTTGCATTAGCTGGGGACATGACCCTGCCTCTAAAGGAGTCAGAATTAACTTTTGTAAATTATTTAACAGAAAACGTTTAATTTACATTCTCTTGTTCTAAATTAGCACATGTAAATCAAAAGAAATTTCTACAGAATATGAACACAGCTATTTTCTTTTCACTCTAAATGATAGGGTAATTGAATAAGCCAGAAAAACCAATATGAAGGCTACTTCAGTTGTAGCCACATTCTTGAAAAAAAAATTTACTTTCTAAACATGGTCTAGAAGGAAGTGATTGGTTAAGTTCTTCTTTTGTCCTGCAAATTAAACAGTACTGGATTAAAATTGCTCATTTACCCCTAAAATTTGTATGGATTTTAAATCCTTCTAGGAACTATAAAGTGTCAAATTATATATAGTAGCCTTTCTTAGTGAGTCAAGTTTTATTTAATTTAAGCAATTACAATTTCAATTATATCATAAATATCCACAGTGTGCAGAAGAAAATCTCCAAAATAATATGCTTTCTGTACTTTGTTGAAAATTTCTTAAGCATCTTCACTGTACAAGTTGTATCATATGATACTGTTAAATAAAGCAGCTATTTTTATAAATCAAGTAAATTTTTAATCCTGGAGCCAAAAACCTATACCACTTTATATCTTATATTCTCTTCTTTTTTCTTTTCCAAAAACCATAAATTATTATATTAGAATTGATTGATTCACTTCCCATATGGTTTGGATCTTAAATCAACCGATAATTCTGTGACCTCTTGGTTTCGATCACCATCATTTTCTTCATCTTCATTATCATAGTTCATGCCAACAACAAAATATCCTCTTCATATAGTTGTTGTAATTATAATAATTGAAAATCTATCCAACTATGATGTCCTAAATAGTTCTACCAAAACTGAAGCAAATAACTTTTAAGTGACCTATGAACTGTTAATATGATCATATATCAACATTCAAGCAGACTGCTTTTCTTTGCTTCATGGCAGTAGCAAATCATGAAGCTGAAATGTCAGGAAGAGTCAAATTTTAATTATCATCTCAAATGCAACTTAATGAAGATTGTCAGAGCAGAGATCTAGGGGTGGTGTGAGCATTGGCTGGGGGTCACTCAGCCCTTGTGTATTTAAATGGGGGAGTACATGAAAGGAAATCTGCCTGTTTCCCCTTCTCTTTCTTTTTGCATTTCACACATTATTAGCCATAAGCAGTTCGTTTTTTATTATTCATTTATTCACACGTGCAAACATTGTTTGGGTCATTTCTCCCCCCAGCCCCCACTCCCTCCATCTCCCCCAACCCTCTCTCGCATTCAGGCAGAAGCAGTTCTTAAATTAATTAACTAACACTGTTTTATTGCTTTTTTGGAATTAATTAATCCACAGGATTCTATCTATATACAATGTATAGTATAAATCAAGCATGTATTAGCACAAGAAAACAAGTAACTAACTTGTTACGGAGATTCCATTTCTCTAAAATCTATTACACTGCAAAATCAAGCACTGATTTCAGTATCAGACCAAATAAAACTAAGCAAAAGTACAAAGAATACATGAAATTACCAAAACATAAAAATTTCACAATGTACAAATACATTGAATTACCATAATGCACCATATAAAGATGCCAAATTATTGTCTCAATAAAAAATAAAACTGAAGATTGTGACAAAATCCTTCATGAAACCTGCACTAGCATATATGCTACAAGACTAAATTAATACAAGTAAAATACCCATTCTGATTTATAAAGGATACATAATAGTTCAACTTATAGCACATTTATTACTTAGCAGAAATTATGTTAAGTGCTTCATGAACACTGATTTCCATAAGCATCAGAAAATAATGAACACTATTTAATATATGAGTAAGATTTTCCCACAGATCCACAGCTGTGAAACAGTCACTGAAGAAGCCTAATGTGAGCTGACCTACATCAGAACCTAAGTGCTATAAGAACACTCATCCTGCTTTCCATCAAACACTAGCTAGTGCTTTACTTACTACAAAACAGCTAATCAAATTAACATTTATGGGAACATTTATAAATCAATTAAGCGCATTTTAAAAATGAAGAAAGCTTTTATTGAATATAGTTTTCAAGTATCCCAATAAAAAGGCATATACTCAGGAATTAAAATGTCTTAAATAGGTCTAGTAAAACACAGTGTAACACTTTTAATTAAAGCAGAAACTCAATATTTGATTGAAATAATTTTTAAAAGTTAGGTTTATATAATTTTCTGGATAAGACATTAGACAGCCATGTTTGAAGGATGACTTCTCTGACTGTTGAAGCTCATAATGTCCCCTCCAGGAGTGACTACTGCAGCTTGGCTCATGTCCCCATCATAATGACATGTCACAAAGATAAGTCTGTCTTCACTTGTTTGTCAGCTTTGTTCATGGTGGTGATTATGTTTAGGTCTGTTAGAATAATAAGACTCTGATGAAGTGTACAATGATAGTTAATAAAATCAAATGTAACAAATATACGTAATTTTAATTTTTTACCCATGCTTGACAAATAAGTTAATGAATGAGAAATAGACAAAAAGAAAATATATATATAGTCAACAGTTTAGGGATTTTATAAAAATGAAACATAATTTAGTCTTCAATGAAGTTCAATGTGCTGAAGGAGTGAGTCCTCAAACGCAATTTGCAAACTGTAAGTGGCATCACTTATAGTTTGAAAAACAAATATGGTGACCCTTCTCTACTCAAGGACAGACTGGGATAGATATTCTGTATGGACACTATTAGTTTATGTATTTAAGACAGTCTGCAGGTAACTGGTAGTAAGATGAAGTCAGAGTCATTTAAGATATGAAATGAACCCAAATGCTGAGGTTGAACACTGTTGGAGGTGTTATTTTAGTTCCATGTTAATCCAGTTATTTTCTCTCAATTATAAATTTGTTTGACTTTTCTACTGAAGCAATTTTTTTCTTAATTCAGAATGGAAGACAACCTACAGGAAAGTTTCTGTGATTCAAACAAAATCAAAATGTTTATTTCTGGAATATGAGGAACCATGTGCTCTGAGTATAATAGGCAGAGGGCTCACAATCATATACATTTAGAATGAAAAGGTTTTAAAGACTGTCTAGATCATTCTTTAATTGAAACCTGTGATTTTTCTCAAATTGTATATGAAAATATATGCTTGTATTCCATTTTCCAATGTGAATAAAAACCTTTATTGACATTTTAGAGAAATTAATGAAAAAACAATGGTATGAATCATTTTATCTTTTAAAAGAAAAAGTGAAAGTGGAAGATTTAGGTCTTGTCATTAATAAGTTAAAATTATTTATATTAATTTTAATTATTAGGCAGTAAAGTTTAGGAAACCATATGCTAACACATATACGTAAGTAACAATTTTACTAGTAATGATATTTGTGTTGCAATTTTCCTGCAGCAGGTATGATCTGCATTTACTAATTATTTAGACCTTCGTGATTTATTCACCATGATGCAAAACAATTTCAAGTCCAGAAAAGAATGGCTATGTTACTTAGTTAAGGTGGTTTTCTATACATTAAAATCTAACTGGATATAAATTTTACTTTAGCTAATCCAATCCAGACAGTGAAAAAAACATCCTGAGAAAAATCTTCAACAGCATCTTCTAATGGGCAAAAATCTACATCAGAAAACATGAACGTGTGGATTTCAAGCCAGTTCAACATTTTGGAAATAAGGTAGCTTAATTGCCAACTCTCGGTCCTACAAAACTCTGCTGCTTAAAATAGTGAAATTTACGAAGTAATGTGTTTCTTATTTTATTTTAACACCATGCATTTTTAGAGTTACTGGGAGCCAATGTTAAAATCTTCTATTCTCTTGTCTTAGTCTAAGGCTTCTATGTTACTGCAGTCTCCAACCCTAGCATTTTACTGTTTACAAAAAGAACAATGAATGAAAGTATAACTTCTTTCTACTTTTTGTAGAGATGAACTCACCCTAAAAAAGATTTAAGGTATAGTTTCCTCTGTGCTTGTGCACTGAATTGCCAAAGATGGCTTAGGAATTGACCATTTATTCAATCTATAGAATAGTCTCTTGTTTTTGTGTCCCAAGGCCAGTAAACATACATAGTTGTAAAAAGAAATTTTCTCCAACTGAAATGTGAGGACTTCTAATGTAGTAGGTCTTTAAAAGATAGATGTGTTTTTGTTCCATTTAGAGGAAAGCAACTATTTTCTAAATATTGTGTTTAGAGTCCATTTCCATGTTGTAAAGCTCCCAGGTACTTTTGAAAGAGAGTCTCTTGCTGCTTATGATATTACAGTCTGTTCAAAACCTTTTTACCATGAAAAATAGCATACTGTAGGTAATAGGAAAAGTCCCTGAATCTCAATGCATTATTCCATTTTTAGTCCAAGAGAACACTTTTCTAAAAGAAATGCATTTTCTCTCCATATTTCTAAATATGTTACTTACTGGCTTTTTATTTTTTCTGCCACTTTCCGAGTAATCATTCAAGAACCCTTGGAAGTATCTGATTAAGTAGAACATCACTCAAGGGGAAAGTGGATAACTGTCTGCAGACAGCAAAGTAAATTGAGATGAATTCAGAAATTGTTGAATATAAATTAAACTGATAGATGCTTCCTCAATCTCTCTTTGACTGACCTATCTATTGAAAATAACATTCTCAGATATTAAAATATACCACGAATATTTGTGATTCTTACTAGTAATTCTCTTTCATTATGTTTCATATTTTTGCTCTTATAGATATTTGTTCATTCTTTTTTTGTAACAGATTTATTGAGACAAAAATGTCATATTTTTCTCCTGGGACTTTAAAGGTTTTTGTCTTTGTCTCTTAGTTTTGTTAATTTGTCTATGCTGTGTATAGTTTTCAGTTTGTCTGTGTTCACAAGTCCTTCTGTTTTCTAACATTCTTAGACATAGATGAAAGCTGTTCATCAATATTTGGAAAATTTCAGATATGTTTCTCCAAATATTTTTTCACCCGATTTTCTCCTCTTCTTGCTGAACCCTGTAGTTTATATGTTTGTAAGCTTGTAGTATTGCAGAAGCCTCTGAGAGTCTTCTTTATTTCTCTTTCTTATTTCTCAGACTGGAAAATCTCATTTGATCTGTCTTCTTATTTTCAGTATTTGTTCTGCTGCTTGTTCAAATCTATTGGTGACTCACTAAGAGAAATTTGTCACTTCAGTTATTTTATATTTAATCTTTAGAACTGAAATGTCATACTTTCTCTCTGATGCTTTTTAAAAAAATTCTTATTTGTATTCTTTATTTGGTAAATCCATGTTCTTATCATTTCTTCAATTTCTTCAGATATAATCACTTCTAATTTTTGACCATATTTTTAAAACTCTTCAAGTTTTTTTTAACACATGTCAATGTTAGAACATATGACTATTTTTTTCTCTATTTTAGCCATAGCTTCCTGATGCATGTCATGTAATTTTTTCATTAAACTCTATTTCACATGATATAATATTTAAGAATGAACCACTGTTCCTTAGAGTTTGCAGTTGCGGTTTGCTGTTCTTGTTCGTGATTATTTGTTTATCAACTTAGTTGAGCTAATTATGTAGGGTCTGTTTTTTGTTTGCAGTCACTGCAGTGTTTGCTTGATTAGCTTAAAGTAGTGACCCACTAATTAGTCTCTTGAATTCTTGGAACCGATCAGTCTGAGAACTTGTGAGGAATTGTCTGTGAGATTTGAAGCGTACTTTTCCTTTGCTAACAGTCATCTGCAAACTTTGTGAGCTTTCCTTTCTTGCTTGTACAGAAGCGCAAATCAAACTGGACATGAGAGCATAGGGCCTTCTCAGACTTTCTTGGGTACTTTCCAGCACTGCATGTGTGACTGACTGCCTTAGTCCACTTGTCCTTTTAAGTTTTTTGTTTTCTTTTTAGCATTATCTGGAAATTCCACCTTAAGCAGTTGCAATGTTAATCAACTATAAGTGTGTGTGTGTGTGTGTGTGTGTGTGTGTGTGTGTGTGTGTGGTCTATGAATAACACTGGGGAGAACATAGACTGAGTTCTAAGTCACATCAAAAAAGTCAAACCCTGACACAGGGTCATTCAGTGAGCTTCCAGATCAGATAGAAACAGTTCTCTGCGATGGAGCTGAAGGTGCTGAAATTCATTCTGTCCCTCCAGTAGTAGTTAAATACTTTTCACAGCCATTGGAGTTGTGAGACTGTTGGGTTTTAAAGATGCTTCTCTCCGGAGAGGGAGAGATAGTAAAATATAGGTAAGAATATGGCAAAGTTTATAATTCTTTCCAAGATTCAGCCATTTTTTATCTTAAATAAACATTCTTCACATTGTTTCTAAGTCTTAGTTAATTACCAGGTTAGAAAAATATGATGGTGACAGTTTTTGCCTACTGAAGATTTTTGAGAAGGAAAGTACTTTTGGAATTTCCTGTTCTGCATTTTTGTTTCCTATTCATTGATTACTTTTTCAGTAGACATTTGTGGATTACTTAAGATATTTTTCCTGCATGCAAATACCTTAATGTACTAGAGAGCTTTATTTTAGCTACTTAGTTAAAACTTATAAAGGGATGCATCAGTATAAAAAGTCAGAATTTATTTGCTTCTTTACCTCATCCTTTCAACTACTTTTCATGCTTGCTCTTTTGCTTTAATAATGATTATCAGATTTTCATTCATTCCAACAAATATTTGAGCTCTCAACTGAGTAACCAAAAATATTGAAGAAACAAATAAATGAAATGTATTGAGAATTAAAAAATTTTCTTTGGACTGTTCAAAAAAGTGAGGGGGCCTCCTCAGAAGTCTACTTTCAATAAAATGGGAAGGTAGAGGAAAAGTGAAACAAGATCCTGAGTGCTTGAGAAGTTAATGAGATCAAGACAAAAAAACTAAAATAAAAAATAACCCTTCACACGTTGATAATCCTGTTCATGAATTAAAAGTACAGAATATCCTTATTCCTTATTATTGTACATATTTGAGAGAGCTTCAGGGAAAAGACTAAAAATCCAGTAAAGCAAATATGTCCTTTTTCTCCAGTTTGAATGTTATTTGCATATATTTACATATTTTTCAAAAGTCTTGCCTTCACTAAAATGTACAAATGCAAATGTGAAATTAATCTTAGCTGACTGCTTTAACTAAGCTTAAGAAATATATGATTGCATATTTAGAGAACATACCAAATTAATGGATCTATGAGCAAAATATCACTTCTATATCATACTATTGTGTTTCAAGTACATAGGTTTAAATTATGAGAACTTGTAGAATAAAGAATTAGATCTCAAATGCTATACACTTAACTAAATGCCTATAAACACTCATTTTCATGATGTTTAAAATTTTTTTAATATTTTGTGAAGGACCTTTTCTGTCATTGTTTCACTTACAGCAATTTTTCAGGTTTTCTCATTAACAAAGAATATTTTAATCAAACCCCATTTTTCGCTAACAAAGTATAGGCCCATAACCAATTAACTAGTGTCTTTTTGTTTTATTATGCAAAACGTAATCCAGAAAATAAATGCAATTTGTCTGAGAACAGGTCAAAATTCTATTTTTTAAAATGAATGCCTGCTTTTCAAATACAATTTGAAAAATAAGTTTTCCTAGTGTGTGGAAAAGTTCTATAATTAGCAGCTAAGTTAATAAAGGATCATTAAATGAATAAGTAAATAATGGATGAATAAATATTTAAATGTCATATAATCCTGTCACTCAGGCTATGTGAGTTTGAATAATAAACTCTCCCTACTTGAAATTCAGGTAAGCATCTTTGCATTTAATATGATGTGGCTGTGATCATTAATTTAGGTGTTGAATCCATAGCCATAAAATAAATGGAAATCAAAACAACATTAAGATTCCATCTCTTGGCTATCTTCAAGAAAACACACAACAAGAAATGATAACAAATATGGGAAAGAAGGAACCCTTGTAAGCAATAGGTAATAACATAAATTAGTGCAGTCACACTCTGAAAATCAGCATGCAAATTAAAATGAGAGAACCACCATATGATCCTGCTGTATAAATCATGGGAATATATCTAAAGGCATAGAAGTCATCATTCACTATAGCCACATTATGGTATCTTCAAGGTGTCCATCAACAGACAAATGGACACAAAAACATGTGCTATGCATATACAATGGAATATTATTCAGCCATAAAAAATGAAGCTATGGCACTTGCAGGAAAATGGATGCAACTAAAAATCATCATATTAAGCAAAACAAGCAAGTCTCAGAAAGTAAAATACCACATTTTCTCTCATATATACATTCCTGTATATCTATACTTATGTATAGATATACAGGAATCTAGATTTACCAAAAAATAAAGGTCATGAGCATAAAAGAAGAGCTACTGGAAGGAGGGAACAGAGAGTGGTTGAATAGTAGAAAAAAGATGTTGGGGAGGAGAATGATCAAAATATATCATATGCACCTACAAGGATATCATTAAAAACCACATTTAAAAATTTATAGCAAAACATATTGGCACATGCTATAATCCCAGCTACTTGGGAGATAGAGATAAGAATTATGATCAGAAATTGACCCATGAAAAATTGAAAAACAGACTAAAACAACATAAGGACTGGGAGCATTGTCTTAAGTGGTAGAGAACTTGACTACCAAGCACAAGTCCCTGAGTTCAATTCCCAAGTCTACTCCTCCAAAGATTGGAAAAGTTTAAAAGGGAAGACAAAGAACATAATAGGGGGATGACTACAGTCAATTACATCATATGTGTGTACTCAAATATCACAATGAAAACCCACACTTTGAACAAAGCTAATAATAACATTTAAAAATAATTTTAGTTGTTGAATTGATTAAATTAAAATATACTTAGAGAATTTCTAAAGATATGTCTAAATGTGTCTGTGAGGGTAATGACCTGAGGAGACAGGCATGTGAATCAGTACACTGGGTTGGGAAATCTGCCTTCGGCATGGGCAGGCCCCATCCAATCACCCAGAGTCCCGGAGTTTCTGTCTCTCTCTCAGAACCAGGGTACTCTCATCCTCTTGAACTTGCTCATTAATACTCCATGTTTTCTGTCCTTGGGATTCCAATACTTATACCAGAAACCCTTCAGGTTATCAGAGTTTCAGCACTGCATTGAAAATTATACCACCAACATTTCTGGTTATGAGAATTTGGGACTTAGTCTGAGCTGTGATACCAGCATCCCAAGTTCTTCAACCTGAATCCACACTACCAGCACCCTATGGTCTTCAGTTTGAACACTATCTGTCTTGGAACATCTCAGATCCATGATTGTATGACCCAATTCCTGTAATAGCTCCTCCTTCTATCTGTCTATTTAGCTATCTTCTATCCATTTATTCATCTATCTATCTATCTATCATCTCATATTGGTTCTGTGACTCTGGAAAGCCTAATACAGTGCATATAATCAGAATATTTTGATTCCTGAATGCATTTGCCTTTTGAATCACTTTTAAATTTCTTAGTATTGTTTGCTAAAAGGAGAATATAAATACAAACTTCCAATATAAACATTTCATAGTTCTGATATAAGTATTTGTCTGGAGGGCTCATTTTCAGGACCATTCTAAAAGGAATATCCTCTCATTGAATATTTTAATCTTACCTCTCTCTTTATGCTTGTGATTCCATAATAAAAATAGCACAGAATTTTCAATGATAAGTAGGTCCCTATATGATGTATAGTAAGGCAAACAAACAGATAAGAAAGAAAAAATGGTGAGAAAAAAGGAGAAGATAAAGAAACAATGGCAAAGTAGTGTAAGAAAATCAAGAAAAAGTTGAGGATGGTAATGGGATTACAAAGTTCGTGACTGTCTTTTTTCAGTTTATAAATGCCTCAGTGACTTTCACAAAATGAGCTTTGTTTGAGGTGGCCATGGGTATAACTTATGTTTTATGTAAGCATCTATTTTTGAGGATATGGGCTTTTATCCATATCATTTTTATTCATACCTAATAAACTATTAAACATTCTTTTTGTTTATTTTTTAAATATACTTACTTTAGTTGATTTTTTAAATAAAAGGCCATTCTTGCTTAGCAATGCTCTGTTACTTGAAAGAGGTCTATGCAATATTAAATTGTGTATAAAACATCTTGATTGCATGGCTTAAAACTTGGAGGAAGCCTATATAAACTAAGGAATTGCCCACATGTGTTTTCTTTTTTCTTCTTAGGCAAGTTTGCAAAGCATTGCATTTTATAAAGTGAGTTTGTAAAATTTATATTTGTCAATTTGAATATATTTTTCTTGAAACAAGAAGTATTTGCTGAGAACTGCATAAGAAAGTAAAGTTAGAATATATGCAGCAAGAGCATTAGAAGAAGGAAACAAATCTAAACTGCAACATAAGTCCTTAATTAAGTAAAAATAACAAAGTGAGATGGATTTCTTATTACACAGTGAATGTTTGTTTCAATTCAAAACAAAAAAAATATGCAAATATAACTTGAGAAGATTTCAGAAGAAATATTTTTGCCTTTTTTATTTCCTCACTACCATCATCCAAGAGCTATTTTAAACTTTGGTTTAAAGAAAAATCTTAGTAACTTTAAAATGTCAGAGGAATATGCAGTGATTATATGAACTCTCTTTAATAATTAAAGGATTAAACATGGACAAAATATAATTTCATTTGCAATTTAATAATAAATATACCATACATTAAAAAATGTTTAGAAACTATCATTTCAGAAACAAACAACTATGACTCTCAGGTGAGACTAACTCTCTAATAATGGAGTACAACAGAAATTATGTCAGTGAGTTGTATCAAACTGATCTTGCAGTTTTCTTGTGGGGAGCTAAAGTAAGACCTTGCACAAGAAAACAACTGCATTTAACATAAATTAATACATGTCAATGACTTCCAACAGTTTAGGCAACTTAACAGTTTATAAGTCTATGATTAATAGGAGGACTAATCCCTTCCTTTCTGAATATCACACACACACACACACACACAAACAGACATGCAGACACACACACACACAAAACAGACACAAGGACACACACAGATACACACACAAACAGACACAAGGACACACATAGATACACACATATACACAAACAGACACACAGACACACACACACACAGACACACATATACACACAGACACAGACACACACACATACACGTCTTCCCTGACTTCCTCCAAATGAGATACAACTATTGCATGATCCTTTGCTTTGTATGTTGCAAACAATCTGTGGGTTATCCTGATGGTTTCAGTAGGGGATTAAATAATTTTATTAACATACAAATTACAAAGATTTGGAAAGCTTTTTATAAGCAAAAATATTTTTATACTAGTAATGTTTATGCAAGGAATAAATTTGTTAAAATAACATAAGTATTATGAAGTAATCATTTAAAAATTTTTTTAAAATCTTTATGGTTTCTACCTATACATTTTCTCAGTTTAAAAGTGATCACTGAAATTCGACATACTTCTTTGTAATGTTCCTTGGCTGAATAATGATGTTTTTACTCAGAAAACAAAAGAAATGCAAAATCATGCCAAGAACAACAAACAAAATAGAAAAACAAACAAAAGTGTGTGCTAAGATTTAAATATAAAATATCCCCTGGAGATTTATGTACTAAAACCATTGGTTACCAGCTGATGGGCTTTCCAGAAAGGATCAGATCAGAGGGCTCCAGCCTCGTTAGAGGCCATGGAAGGATTTATAATTTGACAGCATTATTGCTAGGTGGTAGAGGTGGAGAAAACTAGGAAGTAAGGACCAATTTGAAGAAGGAGGTCACTAGGGGAGTATCTATCTTCCAGTTCCCCAACCCTCTGTTTCCAGGCTCCCAAGAAGTGCTATACCCTCTTTGTCATGTCCACAGCAATGGATCAAAGTGGCCATAGACTGAAACCTGAGACCATGAGCCAAAATAAATCTTTTCTTCTTTAAGCTATTTTGCCACAGTGATGAAAAGTATCTGGCACAATCTGAAATTATATTCCAACAAACAAAAGAGTATCCCAGATCATTTTCTGTGCTTAGAAAAGAGGCAAATAGAAAGAACAAAGGATATAAGCAAGAAAACAATAGATTCTATTAAGCTGATCTCATATTTTAAATTATACTTTTAATATAAACTATACCCTTTAGAGTAGATGATGTGAAAAGAAAAAAAAGCTATGTAAATTGCATTTTTTGCAATATCTTAATCATGGAATATTTGGGTTTTTAAATATATATATACCTCAGAACTTAAGGAAATTTTTTGAAAAATTGAGAGACAGAAGTTTTAATTAGTTTAAAACTAATTTTAAAAAAAGGAAGACATAAGCTGGCTTTACCTATGTTAAAAGTTAAACTGAAAAACAATAAAACTTTAGTTTCCTTGACCAAACAGCAACCGATGGTGAGAGTATGAAGGGGAACCTTTTAAAAGAGAAACACAAGAAAGAAAAGGACATCCTTTGGTTGCTTATGGTTACCCAGTTGCCTTATTTGTTCTGTTCTGCTACATAGGTAGTTATAGAACAGCAAGTTTGTTGATGACTTTGGATTGAATGAGATTAATTTTTCCCTAATGCAATCATTTATAAGAAATGGCTGAAGTTAAGATTCACGCATGATTACAGTTAAACAATGCTAAACTTATTTTCAAGGCCTAAATGTTTTGTCCATTCAGGGATTCTCCAAGACTGTTCTCAATTTCAACTCACTTTACCACATGTATAACCCTGTGTTTTCTTTCATTCTCCCATATTTACATTACTCATGTGCATAATTTTACACTTTTACTTAAATTTTCTCAGTATGGTTGCTTAATTTCATTTCTAAATTTATTTACTTGGGGTTTGTATGGTTCCTTTATCAATGTCAAATGTCTTAATTGTTAAAAAGTCTAGATTTCAACATTTATTTTTTCTATGCACTTATTTTCTTCTCCAAAAAAAGGCTTAATGCGTATTTGTTTCTGCTCTTATTTCTTATTTTGAAACAAAGAGTTGCTGGCTTTTATTTTCATGGTTGAATGACAACTTGCCTGGATATGTAGGTTCTAGAATGCCATTTACCTTTTATTTCCTTCAGAACACCTTAGCTATTAAGCTATTATCTGACATCAGTGGCCACTTTTGTGAGTAAGTGCAGGCTGTGGTGACAACTTGCTCCTTGTACATTTCATTCCTCTCTTCCCTGCGTATCCAACTTCCTTCTTGAGTTTCATTTGGATCACTTGGGTATTTCTTGGGGCAAATTGTTCTGCAACCGTTATTTCTGGAACATTGTGTATTCTGTTGGTCTGTGGATATATTTAAATTTTTATTTCTGGAAAACATTCACCCATTCTTGATGAATATTTTGTTAGTTCTGTTTGGTTCTTTGCATCACAGATGACTGTTACTTACATGTTGGAACATCTTTGTTTTCTGCATATATTGTGATTCATCTAATCACTTTCATCTTGGCCTTTTTCCTATGTACTCATGTAATTTTAGGAGGTGTGTTCTCCATTGTATGAGTTATTCCATTTTTAGCAGCATCTGTTCTCTTACAATGTATTTATTATTTCTTTATTTTAAAATTTCTTTTACTCAATTTGTTCCTATGGTTATCCATCCCCATTGTCATCTAACTGGGTTGTATTCTCTGGTCCTTATACTCTTATTCCAAAGCTTCTTGCTTTTATTCAGTATTTACAAGTCACTTGAGGAGCATTCACTTCTGCTCGCTTGACAATGATTTAGTGTTATCTAATGTACCATTTGCAAAATATGTTCTTTAATTGACTTATTTTTAAACCTTCTATGCATATTTGATAAGCCTCTTCTTTTCATATTACTAATGTGATGTTTTTATAAAGATTGGCAGAATTTTCTTCCCTTTATCCCTTTGCCCAAATCCAGTTTGTTCTTCCATTTGAAAACACAGCTTTGTCTTTTGTTATATAGACTAAAAAGTGTGATTGAAAAGGAGATCAGCATTGTGTAGCCATTCCTAACAGGAAAGTTTCCTAAAGAATCATGTAATATGTGTTTATAGTATTTCAGAATAGTATATTCAATATAATGTCAAAGGAAATTCAGAAAAAAACTTATTAACATACAGATGGGTTCCCAAGATCTTAAGGAATACCATGTTGCTGGACTATTGCAATAACTTGAACAGAAAGCATGGAAAAGCATAAGCTAAGCATACTAGTGGTGTATCATACAAATCAACTTATATTTCCACAATACATTGTTTATGCTTTTCTCAGAAAAGCTTAGTTCAAATGGCCCACTCAGTTAGAATTCATCTTCCCCCACAGCTAATATCCTTCTTCACCAACCAGAAATGTAAGAGGTGAAGATGGTTTCTTGAGTAGATTCTCAATAATTTGGTGTCATTTGTATTGATTCTCAAAGTTGGACAGTCAATAAGATATCTCATTTGGGGTGGAGAGTTGGAGAAGGACACAGTCATGCTTCCTTTAATTCTGGCTCTCCTTGGTTTCCATTATCCCAAGAATGAAATACAAGGTAGTGACATGTTCCTTCTTTGCTAATTTTTACTCCTAAATATATCTTTCTTTCCTTTCCTTACCCCTGCAAGGCAGGTACTCTACACCTTGAGCCACATTCTCTTTTTCCCTGCCACACTTTTTTGCTTAGTTATTTTTCAGATAGGATCTTGCATTTTTGCCTTGACTGGTCTCTGACAATAATTCTCCTACATACAGCCTCTGGAGTATCTGAGAAGACAGGCACAGGCCACACATGGCTTACTGATTGAGGAGAGAGCTTGCTATTATTTTACCCAGGCTAGCCATGAACCATGATAAACATGTCCCTCTGGATCCTTGACTCCCAAGTAACTGAGATTACAGGCATGAACCACCACACCTGGCTTTAGGATCATTTATGAGTGTTTGGCATTACTGGGATTTTGAACTCAGAGACTCCTTTCTGCTTTCTCAGCAGGCACTCTACCAGTTGAGCCACACCTTAGTCCTGTTACTATTTTTTTTGTTGTTGTTGTTTAATCAATCATTTTTTAAATTTACTTTTGTATTGCTGTGCTGGTGTGGGGAGCGGGTTAAAGCTTATGAGAACTGGACACAAGCAAGGCGAGAGGCAGTTCATTGCTTTTACCTGTAGGCCAATCTAGGCACAGTCCTCCACCATGAAACAGGGAAAGGCAGAACAGTTGCATCTCCTAAACTATGTTCAGAGAAGCAGGAATGTAGGTTTCTACTGTTACAATGTCATGCTCCTCCCTGTGGCTCCATCCTTTTTGCTGCTATAAAAGACCCCTGAAGGAAGACAGGGGCTTTTGCTTTTGGAACTTTTTTAGGCTTTTGCCTTTTGGGGCTTTACTTTGGGCTTTTGGACTTTTTGCTTGGCTTTTGGCTTTTGCTTTGGGGTGCTTTTTGCCTTTGAATATTGGGAAGAAGCTTTTACTTTGGGCCTTTTGGTGTGGGAAGCTTTTGGAAGGGAAAAAGAATTATTGAAGGGAAAAATTGCTGAAGGGAAAAGAATTGTTGAAGGGAAAATGCTAAAGAGGGGTTGATAGAAAGTCTGCAGCAAGAACTTTAACATAGGCTTCAGAAAGCAAAGCTGAGAAAGAACTTCATACATAGGCCTTAGTCAGAAAGCTAAAGCTAAAGAAAAGCCAAAGAGAACATGGGACCATGCACAGTGCAAGTCTGAGGACTGAGACTTTAAGAGTTATGCATATGCAGGTTGTAGGTGCGGCTGTTTCAAGTTTGAGCACCAAGGCTTTGAGAGAGCTAAAAAGAGATGAGACAGTGCAACCCTGAGGGCAAAAAGACTTTAAAATCAATTAAGCTAAAGATAAACTAAGAGCAAACATGGGACAGTGTAAGCCTAAGGAAAGAGCTTTTAAGCATGGTTTTAAAGAACTGCAAGGAGTAAGGCTTTGAAGAATCAAGATAGAAAAAAGAAGCAATGAGGGTTTTGTGTCGCCAGCCAAGTGTACAACACACCAGACCCCAAATTTCTTTCTTTCTGTCTGTCTATCCTGTATCTTTTCTAAAATCTCCAATCACTCAGTTAAGCCCTGTTAGATCCAGTAATAACCAAGGAGGGAAAGAGAAAAATCTCACTCCAACAACAGAGGGAGCACAAGAAACAGCAACCCCTTCAGTGCTGGGTGGGGGTACATTGGAGTATTTGCAAAAGTTCTTAGAGTGTATCAAATATTACCCCATCTGACTATTTTTACATATATTGAAATTACAGCCATCCAGTTATTGATGGTCATTTTAGCTTTATATTAATGCAAAACTAATCATTTTATGTTATATTTTTGTAAACATTCAACTATTTTGAAGTACATATATCTAGAAGGGGAAAGTTTAGTCAAATGTGGGACACAAAGATATCATAACCACTATCCAATTTCCTTATGATAATGACCTTAAAATTTGTGTTTTCATTAACAAAAACTATTCATTTACCATACTTTTGTCAAATTGTGTATTATCCATCTTTAAATTCTGTTAATGAATGGTTAAAAAATGCTATGTCTTGTTTCAGTTTACTTTCTCTCAATCTCTAATAGATTTAAAATAATTTTAGACATTCTTTGATCATTTCTATTCTTACTGTAGGAACTGGTATTGGTTGTTTTGTTTTAGCCTACCAATTTTTAGAACATTAAAATTAAAAAAATATTAAATATGTATCTATTTTATATGTCTCAAATTTATTTTTATCAACTATTTTACATATATCAAAATTCAAAATAACCCAACTGGAAACTCAATCTCTAGACTGACCTAAAAACTATTATTTTAAAACCTTTCAAAATGTGCTCTACCACAGACTCTCAATGATTATTGTATTTAATTCTATCACTTGATATAGGCTACTATGTGTTGAGCATTAAAAACTGCTACAATAGTACAGGGTGCTACTGGAATAATTTGATAGTAGAATTCAAATAGCTGAGATACATTTCTAGCTTTTCCTTTTATAAACTGTATAAATTTGAACATATTTAAACTTACAGGTTCAGTGTAGCCTTACATGCTATCAAAATGTGCCTGCTCTGTGTTCCAGCATACACTAGTCTGCTCAAGCCCATCAACTACTGCAATCTGAATAAACAGGCATTTATTTTTCTCACCACTCTGAAAACTAGAAAGCCCATGTTCAAGGTGTTGGTAAATCCAATTTCTGTTTAGAATTATCTCCTTAGTTTACAGTTGGCCTGTCCTCTGTGTTCTTGAGTTAATTAAGTAAGGCAACACATTCAGTCTCTGGTGTTTTTAAGGAAAAAGATACTAATCTTATCAGACATTATCACCACCCTTGCTTTCTCAATTAACTTTCATTACTTCTTTCGAGACCCAAACTAAAATATGAAACAGTAGAGATATGAGGCTTGAACATACAAATTTTAGGAAGATGCACACACTTAGTATAAAGCATTCTACCCCTGCCCAAAACTCATGTTCTTGCAGACAAAAGAGATTATTTACATCCCAACTGTCCCAAAAGTCTTAACTCATTTCAACATCAACTCTAAATTTAAAATTTTAAAGTCTCATATAAACATCATCCAAATTAGAGATAGATGTGACTCAAGGTATAATTCTGCTTAGATAAGATCATTATTCAAGGAAGAAAGGGATGACAAGTAGCAAGCAAGTCCAAAAACATAGTAAACAAATTCCTTTAGATATCACAGTTGGAGAATGATACTCTTTGGTGTGATGTTTTGCCCTCTAAGATCACTAGGCCCACTCAGGCAGCAGTGTAACCCCATTACCTTGTAGGGTAACTTCTACCTCTTCATTTCAGCAAATGCTCAACAAAATACTGGAAACAGAGAAGAAATTAACTTCTTTTAGCCTTAATTATTTCTTTAGAGGCCCTGTCTTCAAACAGAACCACACAGAAAGTTAGAGTTTGTTTCAGTGTAAATTTTTTCCTTTGTGAGATCAAACCCAGAACTCTGCACTTACTAGGCAAGATTCATTCACTGAACCCACCAATAACCATTCAATATACAAATTTTGAGGGACACAGAATTCAGCTCATAAAGCAAAGAGCCCCAACACATATTAAAATGCAATCATAAATTCTATGATTAGATGATACATTCAAACAATTAGCTATGTTGTTTACAAGCAAAATGAGTAAAAATGACAGACACAAGTACAATTGTCCAGCAAGTCAATTATTAGTTTCTTAGTTTTTAGGAAATAAAATTTTAAGTTGTGATATTACTTGAGTCTTCAGTAATCACACTTAATGAAAGAAAGAAACAAAGAAACAAAGATATATATATATATATATATATATATATATATATATATATGAAGAACAACTAGGAAAAATTTCATAAGCTTGTCTTCATTTCACATACAGATTTATGCCAAATAACTAGAAGCACATCATCTATAAAAGTGAAAGACATTGCTTAACTGACTTCCTAAAGGTATTGTTTAAGTAAAATGTGCTGAATTTTGCCATGGGCCTTATAACTTTGAGCATACCTTGCTTTGCACAAGTGGACACTGGATAATAACAGTGAAATCAGGGGAAGAGAAAAAAATGCTGCTTCTTTTGTGTCTTGTATTTTTATCAATGAAAGCTATTCACAAGAGTTTTTGTTTTACTTGCTTTTAAAACATACAAGAAAATGAATTATACACAAGCTAAAAGGAAATATTGATAGCAGTCTGTATAAGAAGAAATTTTAATTTAGCATTACTTGCTTTATTCATTCTATAACTCCCACTCCTTGGGAAGTAGAAGGTACAACATGAAAAGCTCTGCCTTTACGTGTGAATGTGCAAAGAAGACAAACAGAACTGTCACAGGACCTACATGCAAGCAGATTTTACCATTTACAATGTATTTTGTGTTCAATTTAAAGAAGCAGATGAAATCATTCTTTCCTGCAAAAGTACACATTCTTCCTCATAATATGTTATGATAAAATGATCATTCCTGACAAAGTATCCATTCTATTACTATTAAGATTCATTTCCAGTAGGAGAAATAATTGGAGGTACTTTTTTCCATAAACAAAATAGCAGGTGAGAACCACTTTGCAGTTAGCAAGTTTACTAGTCATGTCCTCATTGCCCTTCAGCTTCACATCCACACTTCAGGTTGGACGTGACTTTTGAAATGATAATTCTGAGCTTTACGTGATCATGCTAATAGGAGGCCCTGGACAGAAAAATAAATAAGAGGACAAAAAATGATTAGCTGTTTTTCTCATGTTTTTTCCTTGCTCTTATGTCCTATCTATTGCTACTACAGGTGAAGGAGTTGGATCCAGTTTCAGGTTTTTTCTGGTTTCAGTATCCGTCTTTATTGCAGGTTATATCCAAAAATAAACAAGAGGTGTACCTTCCTCAGATATTTGAACACTAACTTCACCCTGGAATATGCCATTACCACCTCTTTCCCCATTTTTATTTTTGTCATTTATTATCTTTAGGTTACCTTTGTGATCTATTTTACTTGTATAGCTCTTATAAAAACTATTTTTCTGTATGAAATTTACCGTGATTTCTCTTCTCCTGAATGTACAATGACTGACACTGATTTAAGCATAAAATCTAAATTGTTCAACCAGCAAATTTTCAAAGACACACGCAGTCCTACTTAAAGCTCATGTCAGCTGTTTATCTAAACTTCTTCACTAATCTTCGAGTCTCACTTTATACAAAGTAGTTGACCCTCGGTAATAAGTAAGGTTTAAAGGAGATTAAACATAATCCATTTCAATCAAGGCACTCAACCCCACACTAAAATGGAATGTTTTCAATGATTTTTTAACTTCATAATCAATATATGAACTGAACACATGACTTTTTGTTTAGGAAAATTTACTAATTTACTTTTTGTTTAGGAAAATTACTAATTTTGTTTAGCAAAATTCCATCATTGCAAAGAATGATGGAATATCAGACCTTCTATCTAGCTTTCAGAATAAGAAATTAAAAAATAAAATAACAATTTTAAAAATGGGAACTGTAAAGCCCAGTTTATTCTATAAAATTTAAAACTTTATTAAATGAAAAAAATCTCAACGTAGGAGGATGATCATTGTTATTTGCTGAGAAACACTTCTCTGTGGTACTTCTATCACCTCAGGTTATTTTCTCAAATATGCCTTCATAGTAATGACCCTTGAAGTTACAGATATTTTATAGCTCCTGACGAGAGAGCAGATATCTTTCCTGACAAATATAGTAACCATAAAGAATATCTCCTCCCTCAGAGACATTCTAAAATAATAAAGTCTCCCTCCTCCCTCCAAAAGGGATATTTGCTTATATTCCAGGATAATTTTTCTCCCTGGACAGGAGAAGGGAAGTTTGATTAGAGACCCTTTACAGGATTGATGCTGCCTCTTCCCAGTGTTCCCTACCTACAACAAAAATCTCTGAGTCACAGTATCCTCGCCAGTTCTAGTTGCTATAATAAGATACCATACAACTAATGGTTTAAAAGAAACAGAAACCACTATCTCCCAGTTGTAGCTACTTCAAGTCTAAGATCAAGGTACCAGTGTGGGCAGGATCTGGTGAGACTGCTCTTTTGGATTGCAGATGGCTGGTGCGTCTTTGGAACCTTACATAGAAGAAAGGAAGCAGGAGAATTTTGAGCATTCTTTTTTGCAGGTGCACTAGTGCCATCCATGAGGGCTGTACATTTATGAATTAATTACCACACAGAGGCTGAATTCCAAACATCCATCTATTAAGAAAGTGAAGGTTTACATTTTCTTGTTTTGCATTATACTAATATTTTCTCAAAAATATTTTGAGAGCACTTGCAGGAATTACTGTATCAAATGAGTTGTAAAAAATAGAAAAAGGCTTCTTAAAGGATGGAGAGTTTTAATATGTTTTCTCCAAATGTCAACAAAAATACTGGAAAAAATCTAAATTTTAAAATGCTATATGAAATTAACAAAGCAGTTTCTATCATAATAATTGAAAATTATTCAAAATAATAATTATCCTTGATTAGAAGAGACATGCAATTCTGGATAAGTTTAAAGATATCAAGAAGTGGTTTTGGGGGTGAACAGTAAAACCTTAAAGGTACCAGTAAAATGTTTCAAGGTGTCAGTGAAATTATGGACAGAGAACAATGGTGCCAAGACCACCATATTCTGAGAGAATTTTTCAGAAAGTTTTATTTTTATGTAACATGTCATCTCAAATAAAATATGGTATTCTAAACAATTTCCAGTTAAGTTTGAGGATGTCATATTATCAGCTAGGTTGAAACAAATACTAAATGAAAATTTGCTTCTTTGACCTTCATTCCAAGTGTCCTCAAATGATGGTTGCAGAAATATTTATTAGTGTTTGCAGATGCCAGGAGACTCCTGGCATTGAACTTTTAGAATTACTGAAAAATAAAGCAAAATAAAGCTAGCTCCTGGAAATTCTAAACAGTCTCCTATTTCCATGACCTTATTTGATGCCTGATCCTATCACCTTGCCTGGGACCAAAAGTCAGGGCTTCCCACTCAGCAGAAAGCAGATCATTTATTTTCTTAGCGGGAGATCTCCCCCATGTCATTAATGATTCATATAGGTCATGTTTACAGGAGCAAGTCTTTCCAACTTTGCTGTATCATAAATCAGCAACTTCTATTTTATACAAATACAGTGCTAGAGCTTTTTCTGTGACATAATCAAGAGTGATAATTTAAGTGCTGTTGTCTCTAGATTAATTGAACGACCAAGGAATGAATGGGAGAACATTAAAAAAACAGGTGAAATAAAATCTTAAGAACAATGACTCTGAAGCTAGTACAGAGAATTAGGAATTTTTTTTATATACTTGAATATCTAGATGTGAAACTCATAGTTGGTATCAGGTATCAAAAACTAACCTTCAGAAGAGCACTTGATAGCACTGACTATGCTCTTCACTTATTTCATAGTTTCTTATTTTTATAGTTTCTGTCTCCTTGCAAATTAAAGTCATTTAAATCAACTACCAAAATGTATCATTCCAGACACTTTTTCTGGTGAATCTTATCATCAATCTTAATTTAGATATTTCACAGCAAATTATACATTACCAAAAAAAGAAAGAAATCTATAACTTTGATAAAACAAATTAATGTTTATATCATTCCTTTTCTTTTACTCTTCATCAAAATGCGTATTACTTTTAATAAGATAATTTCTCCTTGCATACTTTCTCTTTCTCATGGATATTTCATTTCTTTCACTTCTCTACTTTCTGCCTGAGCTAATCAAAGCCAGGGACAAGTATGAATGTTCCTATAAATACTGTAAATGTTATAACTACCCAAGTGAAAATAAAAATGAGCTGCAAAAAATTCTGCTTGTTTTAAATTTCTAGATATTTAAGGACTTTTGTAGTAATGATGCTTGCATCTACAGATTTTATATCTTCATGTTCATTTTTGTATATTCAATTCAACCACATTCTCAAAAATGCATTTGGAAAGAAATCATATTCATAACCTTAATTTGAATATCTAGTACTAGATTACTTTTTATATGAAAATGTCAGTAAATGGAGTTCTCTATTTTCCTTTGTTCTACCAAAGTTAGATCATTGTTTTTGGTTTTGTTTGGTTTTGATTTTATTGGCAGCTTTTCTGACACTCATATATTTACTCTGCTTTTCATTGTTTGGCCCATATTTGGCCATGATGGATTCTAACTAGCAAGTAGTGGTTTAGTGTACAGAAAGAAGACTGACTCAATAGCTGTTTCTTTGCACCAATCCTCTTCCAGAACTACCATCTGTGAGCGCCTTATAGAAATATGTTATTATAACTAATGATATTCTTATATTTTCTGCCTAAATATTTTGCTTTTGAGGGAAGCATCTAATTCTATGGGAAAATACACAGTGGATCCACTGAACTTTCTGTGTACTTCATTATCAAGATGCAGTGGTTCAAAATAAAAGAACAAGTGTCTCTTATACTATATGGAAAGGGCCTTTGTAAAGTTGGAGATAATAAAAGTTTGGGTGCCAAACAAAATAGCTGTAAATGACCTTAACCAATAACAAATATTATGTGTCTTCTTACTTGCTATGATACGTGTACATAAAAAACTAGCAAAGAAAAAGGTAGTGTTTAAGAAAAATTTACTTTGGGACACAGAATAGTATAAAATAAAATTTCAGGAAAATAATTAAAGTAGTTTACTCACCTCAGCAAAGTTTATGTATCTTCAGTGATTTAAAATGTGTGAGCTGATTCAACACCCATAGTTACTGAATTTTCTTTATTTTAAATATTTTCTAAGCTTAAAATAACATTGAGAAAACTGAGCTAATAGAGAATTTATAGAAGCAAACTAAAAAAACACTCAATTCAGAGACAACTAGTGTATTGGTGCTAGTTGTTGTTTTCTTCCAGTATTTTCTCATACTAAATGTGTCTTATTTTATAGGGAACTTGTCACATAGCAGTAATGTGATGTGTACCATTAAAATTTGAAAGTGTCATATTAAAAAATCTATTTCATGCTTTTTTTTAAACATTTAGTTTACTGATATATAATACTATTTGAGATAGCTGTTTCTCTATTTTTCTCTTTCTCTTTCTTTTTCTTCCTTCTCTTTCTCTCCTTTCTTCCTTCCTTCCTTCCTTTCTCTCTCCCCCTCCTTTCCTCCTCCTCTCTCTCTGTTTCTTCTTTTCAGTATTACTTGGGTCAGTTTCTCAGGGCTTTGTGATTCCTAGGAAAATGCTCTACCACTTGAGCTAGACCCCCTAGCTGAGAAAGAATTTTTGCCATCCCATCCACCACCTCCTCCCCCCAAAACCCCCTGCTCCCTGTTTCCAGGCAGAACCTGCTCCACCCTGGTTTCTGATTTTATTGAAGAGAAAACATAAGATATAATAAGAAAAACAAAGTGTTTATGCTAGTTTGAGATAAAGATAGCTATACAGAGAGATTCCTAGTGTTGCTTCCATGCACATGTGTATTACAACCCACATTGGTTCATCTCTACCAGATCTCTTCACTGATTACTAGTCCCCTTCCCATAGTGGCCTCTGCCAGTTTAAGGCTACTATATCCACTGCTCTACAGTGAGTACATCAACCACATTCAAGTTTTAGGTTTCCTTCCCTTTCCCTTTTCCTCCTTTGTGTGTTCTTCCCTTAGTGTGTAACCCATGTCCAATAGTATTACTGCATTTGTTTTGAGGGAGAACAGGCAATTTTTGGCCTTCTAAGCCTAACTAACTTCACTTAAGTTCATGTTCTCAAGTTCCATCCATTTACTTGTGAATGACAAAATTGCATTCTTCTTTGTGACTGAATAAAATTCCATTGTGTATAAATGCCACATTTTTTTAATTTATTCGTCAGTAGTGGGACATCTTGGCTGTTTCCATAGCTTGGCTATTGTGCATAGAAGTAGCAACATTTCATACCACAGAACCATTTTATAGTATGACAGCCTAATAATTAAACTATTTTATCACATAATTATTTTGTAAACATTCTTGTTTCTGTCATAACCAATTAACTCCAATTGTTTCCCTTAAGTGAGTGGTGGATATTGTTTTATTAATAATCAGTTTGCCACAGTAATACCAATCACCTTTTGTCTCAGGCTGTAGACTATCAATTAAGGAGCCAATTATTCCTTTCTTAAACAATATTTTCAAGGGCATAAAAAGGAAAACACTAGATGAATGTTTCTCAAAACAGCATTACAATGTTGTCCAAGTACATCCATTCTGAGTAGGAAACACATTTGAGGAGCAACCTGACTTGTTGACTATTGCTGCCAGCTGATCTTTAGGGAATATAATTAGAGGCAGAACTTGCTCAGATGTGCGTTGATGTTGGAGGGCTAGATGAGTCAATCACTGACTGAGGTGGAGCAGCCTCCGAAGAAGTCTTGATGATTCTTTCTAATATTTGAGAATTCCTTTGTGAAAGACAGATTAGCTATCCATTCTCTTAGCATCCTGCAATATTAAATTTCTGTATTAATTTAGATCATCTGAAGGAAACCCACCTCCACAAAAAGTCCCATCCTCCAAAAGAAATGTCTTCACTGAGTTCAGTTGAACTGTATTCCCTCAGCCATTATTGAGTTGATGTAAGAGTCACTCATTTTTGCAGTATGTCTACCTCAATTTTAAAAATTCATATAAATGTAACATTATGTCTATTATCCAATGGTCATTACATGAAATTAAGAAATTCCTTAGTGTTTTAATGAGCTGAGTTTCAGGATATTTTTCCAGATTATGTGATTTATTTTGTCAGATCATGAAAATTGCATATTATGGTCTATCGTTTGCAGAGTGTATATAAATATAAAACATCTGAGACAGATATTGTCTCAATTTAAAGAAAATTAAAGTAAATTGGAAAGAGAGACAGCATAATGTGACTGGACAGACACAGGTATCTGAATTATAACTTGATTTCAAATATACTAATATGCAAGATTTTTGCAACAAATATCTTTTTTATATTTTTGTCAAATGTGCTGAAAAGGAAAGAAAATTTACTATCCAAAATGAAAGTTAATTTATTTCAAAGAGCTAAGCATGTTTTCTCTATGCATTACTTATATGCTTTAATTTCAACACAAACCATTGATTTTAAATGATTTGAAAATATTAGATATTCAGTAACTTTATAAACATCTGCACTCAGATACCTTTGTTTTTTGATTAGGAATGAGTGAATAAGAAAGAGAGAGAGAACTTAAGAGGTGTGAAAATACATGTAGCATAGTTTAATTCCCTAAGACTTTTCTTGAGTAGATGGCGATTATTAATCACTTCTTATGATACTCCCTTGGCTACCTCCTGATTACAAATGGAACATACAGATGAAATAGGTGCATTTCTACAGACACTGTGTTTTTGAAATTCAGCAAGAAGTGATCGCAGATACTTTTCTGTCACAGATCAGGCTTTCCATCATTCTTTGAAAACAAATATCTCCATGAATGTTCGCAGTTCATTAAATGTATTAATATAAGACCCCACTCCTGAAGGGTCCACCATAGGGGATGTGGAAATTCCTGTATAACACGGTCCTCAATTGTACTTATTATCTGAAAAATTTGCAAAATTATGCTGCATGGTTACGTTAATCATGGGCTGAGTAAACCAAACCTCAAGAGAATGAGAAGCTACATTTTGCTTGCTTAATTTCTGAGATTAACTTCCAAACCTAAGACAAAAGAGTGAACCAAGCAAAAGGAAAACACACACACACACACACACTCACTTGTACACATGCATAGCCACATGGATTATGAAGGACATTAACCCACAGTCCAGCCAGAAAAAGAGGCAGTAGGAAAGCAGAGGCTAAATGTTTCACGTGAACATGTAGGTTTAATTTAGCTTGTATATATGGATATTAAGCCAGTAAGTCCATAGGTACATAGATGCATGCTTTTGAGATCCTATTTCTATACCACTCTTAGGGGAAAATCCTCCTGAATGTGCATCTATGATATTCCTCATATAGTGCCAAATACCACATTTGACCGTCTCCTTAGCAATTACTTCTTTTTCCTGTGTTTCTTTTCTTTAAAAAGATGTACCATGAGGATGGCATTCTATTTCCATAGCAGCAGGAATTTGAGTATTTACATTGCAACTCTAGCCTGACACTTAGTCCCACTTTATCTGATTCCCATATAATTTTAACAATAGTTATTGTTGTTACTTTTCAAGGAATGGAAGATGACGGACAGGAAAATTACCTTTTCCTACAAGAGCTTTTTCTCTTTACTTCATGGAAGAATTTCACTTTTTTCCTTTTGGTTTTTTTTTTCCTTTTTTTTTTTTTTTGAGAATTTCATCTGAGTTTACAGATTTAATATCATTTTTAATTCCTAAACTTATTGTGTTCTTTTCCTGCTGTGCTATAGCTATTTCACTTGAGCAGTGTTTTTTACTGCACAAATGCACAGGCGTGAGGTGTGGAGCAACACAGGAAATACGAATCAAGGAGGTGGGAAAGTGTGAGCCCAGCCCTATTGAAACAGCTTCTGCTTCACCGAGAATTTCTCAGATGAAGTCTAGAATGAATTAGGTCAGGGTCACCATCATGGTCTAATACTTCTGGTTTCTGGTTGTTTTTGGACACAATGCAGCTGTACAATTAAGACTTAATTCAAATGGAAGAAGAAAGAATCCTTTGTTTAAATAATGAAAAAAATTAAAAACTCCAAGACAACAAAAGTTGCATACCCTTTTGAACTATTAAATGAAAATGAATAAGTATTATAAGTGATCACTTATAGTAAGTGAACTCCTATATAGGGAAACACTCCAGCCTCTGCTTCTGCTTCATTTTTCACATGGTTTTCCTATTCTGTATGTTTCCATGTCATTCAATTAAGGCCCACCTTAATCTATTATGACCTCATCTTAAATTTATTACATCTATGAAGGACCTAGTTATAAGTAAGGTCACATTCACATGTAGCTGGTCTTAAGCTTCAACCTATGTTCTCTGGGAGAATACATTTCAACTCAGAAACAGATTTGTACAGATTTAAAAAACACAATGGAAATGTGTCATTTTAGTTTGCTTTTCTTACAGACCTTTTTTGAACACTGTTTTATACTCTCTTCTCACCTAAAACTACTGTGGCTACCCTTCTCTCATTCCTCCATAGAATAGGATGTGTCATAAGTTCCCACCCATATCTGTCATTGCTTTGTGATTCTCTAGTGTAGTGGATGTTTTGATGGAAGAAATAACAAACATTTAAAAATTTATTTATTTATTTCAATTTTTCAGTCAAAAATGGAAATAATCCTTCATAATTTTGAAGAGAGGAATACATAGCTTGGAATGTTTGAGATCATGTTTATCAAATCAGTAGGTGCTCTTGTAAAATTTAAGGGAAAATGTGACAGGAAGCAATTTTTTAATGTCTCCTAAATAACTAAACAATTCCTTCTTTCATAGAAGCAACAAGACCAGTGGAAGAAATTATCAAAATCAACTTTTTCAGAACTCTGGAAGTTAATCACAATGTACAATACAATGAGCATTTATTCACAAAAAATGAGTGAAAGTCTGTTAAGTGTGCTCTCAGCAGTGCTTCAAAATGTCCTATTCCTCTATGCATGCCCCATCTCCCTAGTGCCCTTGAAATAACAAAAGAATTGTGAAAAACAGCAGTCAGATAACTAGCAGAGGGAGAAGAGAATGTTTGGGTCTCTTTTAAAGTCAAATAGTGACTGAGGGATATTAAATCTGACCCATTGAAAACAATTGGAAGGATAAGATACACGTGTGAACCACAAAACTCATCAGAAAGGACCTTAGGTATGATGGGTCTGCAAGTTGTGATCAGAAACATTAAGACAAAATTAGGAACAATCAAGATTTAAAGCAGGATCCAGGAAATGTTCAGAGCATCTCAGAAAGCCTGGATTGAAGACATTCAAGGGAATCTATTTGCAACCATGTTATGCACAAACTCGTAAAGCCAGATCCAAGCTTGACATTCTGAAATCAAGAGCAGGTTAAAAGAAAACAACAGCCCAATGCAGTTTGTTAAGAAGGCAAAGAAAATATTACAAATCAAAGCATGTATTCCTGGAGTAGTTTTTACACTAACATAGAAATTTTTTAGATTTAGATAGTTTGACAATACTTTAGTACCAATATGAAATTTGAATTTTTTTGTAAGATTGATTGCTAAACAATATGCAACTTAGGAAAAAAAATACAAAATGTAGTTTTGCATTTATAATAAATGTTCGAATTTGATGTAATGACATACATTCTTGCTCAAATTTATCATTAATTCTCAGTGTTGTGCTTTCTTTTAGATATTAACAATGATGAATTACTAAAATAACATTGTACCAAATCATTTAAGGCTTGCAAATATCACTACAAACCCAAAGTGAAACACCAGTATTTCAAACTATTGATAAGACAGTCTTAATAGTTGCAACTTCTTTTCATTTCCTCTGCTTATCATGGCCAAACGGACTTTATACCTAAAACAATTAACATTATTGGACACGGGTTACACGTTAAGGGGAGAATGTGCACAGGAGGAATAGGGAAAGGGAAGGAAACCTAAAACTTGAAAGTGTTTTATGTAGCCACTGCAGAGGAGCAATGAAAGCAATCGTAAACTGACAGAGGTCACTATGGGAAGGTGACAGGAAGTAGTGAAGAGGTCTGGTAGAGATGAACCAATCGGGTTGCAATACACATGTGCATGGAAGCAATGCTAGGAATCTCTCTGTATAGCTATCATTATCTCAAACTAGCAAAACTCTATGTCTTTCTTATTATCACTTATGTCTTCTCTTCAACAAAATTGAAGAAGAGGGCAGAACAGATCTGTCTGGAAGTGAGGCGGGTGGGGGAGGAGGAGGAGGTTGAGGCAGTGCAGAGAGATGGCCCAAGCAATGTATATACATATGAATAAACAAATAAACATTAAAGAAAGTTCCAGAGAATTCTGCTACCCATTTTTCAATTGCTGAGTTTTCAGTGTTATCACTGTACCTTCAAGTCAGTGCAATGACTCATGTTAGCCTTGACCATGTTCCCTAGAGGGCTAGCTCAGAATCAGAACAGATGAAACTGGTTCCAGAAGATGCTATGCAAAATTCCAAATGCGAACTCATTTCAACTTAAGTTATTTGAATAAGATTATCACACACTTGAAAACTGAATAAATTTTATTATGGGAAAAATTGTAAATAAATATTTCAATTGATTTCTTATTACACTGTTGCCATCATTATTATTGCTCAAATATCTTCACAAATTAGTACTCAACAAGTTTGAAAATGTTTACATTACATATTATACACACACATATATATTATACAAATTATTTTGTTTACATGTCATTTATATAACAGAATGTTATTTATATAACATTAAAACAAATTCGTATTTGCCATAGAATTCTGATAAAGGGCAGATAAAACACAATCAGAAATAGAAACCTTACAATACACAGACACAAACAGGTGTGTTTGTGTACTTAGAAAGTTGTGTTACACCTTATCTGAAATACCACCCTATAAATAACTAGTAAATTGAATAAACATTTTGTCCTTGCTTTGTTTTTAGAATCCTTGCTTTCTGACTTCTAATTTACTCCTTTACCATTTTGGTAAAGTCTACTTCATTAGAAATCATGAGTTTCATATTATTAGTATTTTTCATATTATTAAATAAGACATTGAAATTTTTTATAACTCAGTTATACAAACAGGTTACTAAACACTTTTAGTACAGAAGATTAATATTTGAAAATCACAGAGATCACAAGCCATTTTTCTATAAAGTAATATATGTGTATTTAAAACTTTCAAACTACTTAGAATTGTAAAATAAAACTAACAGATCACCACAAACTTCAGAATAACCTTGCAAATATTTCTTGTGACTTTATCCAAAAATGTTTGTTACAATTTTATTTTATTATAGCATCAATACAATAAACCTATTTTGCAATTTTATTTTTTCCATATAACATAGGAAATAGTCCACAAATGAATTCATTTAGTCATCTTTGTTTGTATTTCTTTCTACTCTAAAAGTGCTGAATCCAAAATTGCTTTATATGGTTGTCCATGGAGTTATAGAATAAACTGCTGGAGGTGGAATATTTATGTCAAAGAGTGTGTTTTAAATTTTGATATTTATTGGCAAAGTGCATGCCAATATGTTTAAATTTCCATGTAAAGTATATGAGAGCATTTCTTCATTAACCTATGGAGAGTATATGTGTGTGTACATGTGTACATGTATCCACATATATTCATACACATGAACTTTGCATTTAATTGAGTTAAGATGATTGCCTTTAATTGTAAGTCAAGTTGTACAAATTAAGCAAACATTAGAGGACAATAATTTGCATTTTCTACTTTATTTCTTCTCTGAAAAGTAAAAGTCCAGAAAGGTCAAAAATTTAAATATAATTCATAAATTACTAGAAAGAAAGCTTTTTAGATAACACTTGAGGAACTAAGCATGCCTTTAGACTCAGGAACTACTGAATAAAAGATTTTTAAAGTAGGCATCATAATTTTTAAATATGTGAATAAATTAAAACAACTATATTAATTTTTACAATGTTTGCAGCAAACATAAATAATACTTTATAACTTACAAAAGTCAAAGAAGAGCATTTAAAATGAGTAGGAAGGAGTAGGTACACTTAAGCACTAGGAACATGCTCTTTATTTTCTAGGCAGGCACTGTACCACTTGAACCATTCTGCTAGCCCTTTTTGCACTGGTTATTTTTGAGATAGGCTCTCACTTTATGCCTGAGATGACTTGGACCACAATCCTCCCATTCATGGACGTAGCTGGGATGGCAGGCATTTCCAAAGTGCTCAGACATTAGGGAGATGGGACTTGAACTTTTTTTGACCAGGTTAACCTTGAACAGTGAACCTCTAACTCTCTACCTCCCAAATGTCTAGGATTATAGGCTTGAGCCACAGTGTCTTACCTTCATAAGTCATTCTTCTTTTGTGTGAGAAAGATTTATAACAAACAGCTAAATCAAAGAGCTAAAATTGAGTCTATAATTTGAGATTTTTAATCCAACAATATTTGCCAACAGTAATGCTCAAAACACAGAAAGAATCATATATAACTAACTTTTTTCCCTATATTTGTGTCCTGGGTGGGGGTACATTGTAGCATTTACAAAGGCTCTTAAAATGCATCAAATATATCATACTTGAATTCATCGTTCCACCATTCTCCTTCATTATCCCTCTCCCAATTCCTGGAAGAGTTTCAAAAGGTATCATTTTTGCATTTATATCCATGTGTACACATTATTTGCACCATATTCATCCTCTTACCTGCTTTCCCCACTACCTCTCCCTCTTCCTGGTGCCAACTCCCCACCCTCAAACCTGTTCCTGATCCACCCTCCAATTTTGTAGAAGAAAAAACATAAAAGATAAAAAGAAAAACATGGTGTTTTTCCTAGTTTGAGATAAAGATAGCTACACAGAGAGTTTTTATGTGATACTTCCATGCATACATGTTTTACAACCCACATTGGTTCATTTCCTCTGGTCCTCTTCATTCCTTCCTGGTATCCAACTCATGGTGGCCCCAGCCAATATTTCTATATTCATTCTTACACAGAGAGCACATCAACCACATTCAAGTTCTTAGTTTCGCTCCCTTGCCCTATCCTTCCCATGTGTGACCTCCCCTTAGTGTGACCTGCATCTCATAATATTGCTGAATTTGTTTTAGAACTATAATCTGCATATGAGTGAGAACACACAGCTTTTGGCATTCTGAGCCTAACTTCACTTTGTTCTACAGTTCTATCCATTTATCTGTAAATAGCAAAATTTAATTCTTCTTTGTGGCTGGGTAAAATTCCATTGTATATAAATACCATATTTCTTAATCCATTCATCAGTAGTGGGGTATCTTGGCTGTTTCTATAGCATGGCTGTTGTGAATAGTGCTGCAATAAATATGGACATGAAGGTGACTTTGTTGTAAGTTGACTCAGGTTCCCTCAGGTATATCTCTAGGAGTAGTATTGTTGGATCCTATGGCAGATCTATTTTTAGTTTTTTAAGGGGCCTCTGTACTGCTTTCCATTGTGGTTGTGCTAGTTTACATTTCCACCAGCAGTGTATGAAGGATTCCTTCCACACACCACCACCTCATCAATATTTGCTATTGTTGGTGTTCTTGATGGTAGCTATTCTAACTGAAGTGATCTTACTGTGATTCTGATTTACACTTCCTTTATGGTCAGAGATGTACAGCAATTTCTTCATGTGTTCTTTAGCCATTTGGACTTCTTCCTTCAAAAAGGCTCTGTTCAGTTCATTTGCCTATTTCTTCATGGGGTCATTGATTTTTGGGGGAGTTTAGTTTTTTGAATTCCCTGTATATTCTGGTTATCAGTCCCTTGTCAGATGTATAGCTGGCAAAGATTTTCTCCCGTGGGTGGTCTCTTCAATTTAGTGACCATTTCTTTTGTTGTGCAGAAATTTTTTAATTTCATGTAGAACTATTTGTAGATCCTTTCTCTTAGTTGCTGAACTGCTTGTGTTATACTGAGGAAGTTCTTGCCTATGCCTATTGCTTCCAGTGTATTCTCTGCTTTTTCCTGTACAAGCTTCAAGGTTTCAGGTCTGATATTAAGCCCTTAATCCATTTCAAGTTGATACCTGCACAGGATGACAAACATGTATCTAGTTTCACGTTTCTGCAGGCAGATATCCAGTTTTCCCAGCAACATTTGTTGAAGAGTCTGTCTTTTCTCCATCATATGTTCATATATATTTTGATGGTTTCATAAATATCTACCTTATAAAAGACTATAATTTATAGCCATATATTTCTAGAAGTATATAGAAAGTATTTATATCCTATTTAAAAGAAACTTATTTGATGATACATAGTATTCTAGAAATGTCAAAATTATTGCAAGGAGATACTTTCATATTGTTAAAATGGGTCTTATTTGATCATTCATATCATACATATTTCCAAAGAGAAACAAATATATTAGTCATCTATCATCATGCATATTGTATGATGGTCCAGTGAATGCAGAAAATAAACAAAGGATTACACAAATTAAAGAATAGTTTAAGTTTTTACAAGTTCATAAGATAATGCCTACTTGGATGATATTATTTAATATCATAACATATGCAATATTGCCAACCTTCCTGAATGACCTCCATCTGCCTGGATAAATCACTTAAATACCTTGTAATCAGCAAGTGTTATGGATTTCCCAATATATTCCTTGAACACTGGAAGAAATTCTAACTAAATAGGAGAATGCATCAGAATTAGGATTTGTCAAGTAAATCAAACAAAACGCTTATGTCATTTTTTGTTATTTTTTAAAAATATATCTTATATTCATATGTGCATACAATGTTTGGGTCATTTTTCCCTCCTTCCCCCTGCCAACTCCCTTTTCCCCATCCCCTCCCTCTCCCCCCTACCCCCTCACTTCCAGGCAGAAACTGTTTTGCCCTTATCTCTAGTTTTGTTGAAAAGAGAGTATAAGCCATAATAAGAAGGAACAAGGGTTTTTGCTAGTTGGGATAAGGATAGCTATACAGGGAGATTCCTCGCATTGCTTTCATATACATGTGTTACATTCTAAGATGATTCTTTTCAAACTGACCTTTTCTCTAGGTCCTGGTCCCCTTCTCCTGTTGGCCTCTGTTGCTTTAAAGTTTCTGCATTATCCTTTGCACTGAGGACATCAATTGCTCTCTTGTTGTTTTGGGTTTCTTACCTATCCTCATACCTCCCTTTGTGCTCTCCCCTTATCATGTGACCAAAGTACAGTCCCCTTGCTGTATTTGCCCTTGATCCAAAATCCACATATGAGGGAGAACATACAATTTTTGGTCTTCTGAGCCTGGCTACCTCACTCAGGATGATGTTCTCCAGTTCCATCCATTCACTTGAGAATGATAAGATATCATTCTTCTTCGTGGCTGAGTAGAATTCCTTTGTGTATAAGTACCACATTTTCTTAATCCATTTGTCAATAGTGGGGCATCTTGGCTGTTTCCATAACTTGGCTATTGTGAATAGTGCTGCAATAAACATGGGTATGCAAGTGCCTCTGGAGTAACCTGTGTCACATTTCTTTGGGTATATCCCCAGGAATAGGATTGCTGGATCATATAGTAGATCTATGTTTAGATTTTTAAGAAGTCTCCAAATTTTTTTCCAAAGTGGTTGTACTAGTTTGCATTTCCACCAGCAGTGTATGAGTGTTCCTTTTTCCCCACATCCTCACCAAAACCTATTGTTGGTAGTGTTTCTAATGCTGACTATTCTAACAGGGGTGAGGTGGAATCTTGGTGTGATTTTAATTTGCATTTCCTTTATGGTCAGAGAGGGTAAGCATTTTTTCATGTGTTTTTTGGCCATTTGAATTTCTTCTTTTGAGAAAGTTCTGTTTAGTTCACTTGCCCATTTCTTTATTGGTTCATTAATTTTAGGAGAGTTTAGTTTTTTGAGTTCCCTATATATTCTGGTTATCAGTCCTTTGATGTGTAGCTGGCAAATATTTTCTCCTAGTCTGTGGGTAGTCTCTTCAGTTTAGAGACCATTTCTTTTGTTGAGCAGAAGCTTTTTAGTTTTATGAAGTCCCATTTGTCTATACTTTCTCTTAGTTGCTGAGCTGCTGGTATTCTATTGAGGAAGTCCTTGTCAATACCTATTACTTCCAGAGTGTTTCCTGCTCTCTCCTGTACAAACTTTAGAGTTTGGGGGCTGATATTAAGGTCCTTGATCAATTTTGAGTTAATACTAGTACAGGGTGATAAACATGGATCTAGTTTCAGTTTTTTAGACTGCTAACCAGTTTTCCCAACAGCTTTTGTTGAAGAGGCTGTCTTTTCTCCACCACTTATTTTTAGCGCCTTTGTCAAAAATAAGTTGGGTATATTTGTGTGGATTCATATCAGTGTCCACTATTCCATTCCACTGGTCTTCTTGTCTGGTTTTGTGTCAGTACCATGCTGTTTTTATTACTATTGTTTTGTAATATAGTTTGAAGTTGGGTATTGTGATACCTCTAGTATTGTTCTTTTTGCTGAGTATTGCCTTGGTTATTTGCAGTCTCTTGTGTTTCCAAATGAATTTTAGGGTAGATTTTTCAATCTCTTTGATGAATATCATTGGGATTTTGATGGGAATTGCATTCAACATGAAGATTGCTGTTGGTAGTATAGACATTTTTACTCTGTTGATTCTACCACTCCATGAGTATGGGAGATCTCTCCACCTTCTATAATCTTCCTCAATATCTTTCCTTAGGGGTTTATAGTTTTCCATGTAGAGGTTATTCACATCCTTTTTTAAGTTTACTCCTAGGTATTTGATTTTTTTTGAGGCTATTGTAAATGGAATTGTTTTCATATATGTTTTCTCAGTTTGTTCATTATTAGTGTATAGAATAGCTAATGATTTTTGTAAGTTAATTTTGTATCCTGCCGCCTTACGATAGCCATTGATGATGTCTAGAAGTTTTTGGGTAGAGTTTTTTGGGTCTTTAAGGTATAGGATCAAATCCTTTGCAAATAAGAATATTTTGACAGTTTTTATACCTTTTGAATTCCTTTTATTTCTTCTTCTTGCCTAATTGCTCTGGCTAGGATTTCCAGTACTATGTTGAATAGGAGTAGAGATAGTGGTCATCCATGTCTTGTTCCTGATTTTAGAGGGAATGGTTTCAGTTTTTGTCCGTTAAGTATAATGCTGGCTGTAGGTTTGTCATATATAGCTTTTATAATGTTGAGGTACTTTCCTTCTATTCCTAGTTTTCTTAGAGCTTTTATCATGAAATGGTATTGGATCTTATCAAAGACTTTTTCTGCATCTTTTGAGATGATCAAGTGGTTTTTTTGTCTTTGCTTCTGTTAATGTAGCTTATTACATTTATTGATTTTCATATGTTGAACCACACCTGCATTCCTGGGATGAAGCCAACTTGGTTGTGGCGAGTAATCTTTTTGATGTGCTGTTGAATTCAGTTTGCCATTATTTTGTTAAGGATTGTTGCATCAATGTTCATTAAGGAGATTGGCCTATAGTTCTCCTTTTTGGAGGTGTCTCTGCTTTGTTTTAGGATGGGTGTAATATTGGCTTCATAAAATGAGTTAGGCAGTTTTGCTTCCCTTTCTATTTCATGGAACAGTTTAAGGAGGGTTGGTATCAGTTCTTCTTTAAAGGTCTGATAGAAATCAGCAGAGAATCCATCACGTCCCAGGCTTTTCTTATTTGGGAGCCTCTTGATTGCTGCTTCAATTTCATTTTGTCTACAGATCTATTAAGATGATTAATGTCCTCTTGGTTCAGTTTTTGATGATCATAAGTATCTAGAAATCTGCCCATTTCTTCAAGATTTTCAAATTTATTAGAATATAGGCTCTCAAAGTAGTCTCTGATGATTTCCTAATTTCCATGGTGTTTGTTGTCATCTCCAAATGGGGACATAGGAAATTCCTGATTATACTGATTTGGGTGTTTTTCTTTCCTCATTTTAGTCAGGTTTCCCAGGGGTCTGTCAATCTTGTTTATTTTTTCAAAGAACCATCTTTTTGTTTCATTCACTCTTGGTAAGAATTTTTTTGTGTCTATTTCATGGATTTCAGTCTTATTTTTATTATTTTTCTCCTTCTGTTTGTTTTGGGATTTGCTTGTTCTTGTTTTTCTAGGAGTTTGAGATGTAGCGTTAGGTCATTGATTTGGGATCTTTCTGTCTTTTTAATATATGTATTCATGGCTATAAGCTTTCCTCTCAGGACTGCCTTTGCTGTGTCCCATAGGTTCTGGTAGGTCATGTTTTCATTTTCATTAATTTCCAGGAAACTTTTAATTTCGTCTTTTATTTCACATTGATCATTGAGCAATGTGCTGTTCAGTTTCCATCTGTTTACATGTTTTTTGCTATTATTTTTGTTGTTGAGTTCTAGTTTTAATGCATTGTGATCAGATAGAATGCATGGTATTATTTCTGTTTTCTTATATTTGCTGAGGCTTGCTTTGTGCCCTAGGATACAATCAATTTTGCAAAAGGTTCCATGGTCTGCTGAGAAGAATGTATATTGTGTAGAAGTTAGATGAAATGTTCTGTAGACATCAGCTAGGTCCATTTGATCTATTGTGTGATTTAGTTTTAGGATTTCTTTATTGATATTTTGTTTGGATGACTTATCTATTGGTGATAGGGTGGTATTAAAGTCTCCCACTACCACTGTGTTGGAGTTTATACATGTTTTTAGGTCCTTCAGAGTATGTTTAATGAAATTGGGTGCCTTGACGTTGGGTGCATATAGGTTTATAATTGTTATTTCCTTTTGGTCTATTTCCCCTTTTATTAGTATGGAATGTCCTTCTTTACCTCATTTGATCAATGTAAGTTTGAAGTCTACCTTGTCTGAGATAAGTATTGCTACTCTTGCCTGTTTTGGGGGACCGCTGGCTTGGTAATCTTCTTCCAGCCTTTCACCCTCAACCACTGCTTATTTCTATCAATGAGATGGGTCTCCTGTAAGCAACAAGTTGTTGGATCTTCCTTTTTAATCCAGTTTTTTAAATGGTGTCTTTTGATGGAGGAATTAAGTCTGTTAACATTGAGTGTTAGTATTGATAGGTATGTGGTGATTCCCATCATTTAATTCTTTTTGTTGTTTAAGGTTTTGATTGTGTGGCACTAAGAAATGTTACTCTCAACTTTCTTCCCTTTTCTTCTCCTGTGATTTGGTACTGCCTGCCTTTTCATGGGTATGTTGACTTTCACTTTCTGTGTGCAGGATCTCTTGAACAATCTTTTATAGTGGTGGCTTCATGATCATATATTGTTTTAGTTTCTGCTTATAATGGAAGACTTTTATGGCTCCATCTATTTTAAATTATTGTTTTGCTGGGTAGAGTATCCTAGGGTTGAAGTTATTTTCATTCAGTGCCCAGAAGACCTCACCCCATGCTCTTCTTGCTTTTAATGTTTCTGTTGAGAAACCTGCTGTGATTTTAATGGGTTTACCTTTGTATGTTATTTTGTTTTTTCTTTCTTACAGGCTTCAGTATTCTTTCTCTACTCTCTGTGCTTGTTGTTTTAATGGTAATACATTATAGGGTATTTCTGTTTTGGTCAAGTCTGTTTGGTATTCTGAATGCTTCCTATACCTGAATGGGCATAGTGTTCTCTACATTTGGGAAATTTTCTGCTAGTATTTCATTGAATATATTACAAAATCCTTTTGTTTGCACCTCTTCTTATTTAATGCCAATGATTCTCAGGTTTGGTCTTTTGATGGAGTTGTTGAATTCTTGCATACTCCTTTCACAGGTCTTCAGTTTTCTCACTAGTAGTTCTTCAGTTTTTTTCTTTTAATTACCATTTCATTTTTGAGTTCTGAGATTCTGTCTTTTGCTTGTACTAATCTGCTGGAGTGGACTTCCATTTTGTTTTGCATTTCTGTTTCATTCTTTTTTCTGAGGTCTTCCATATCGTGAGTCACTTCCTCTTTAATATTGTCAATTTTCATCCTGAGTTCATTTATCTCTCTATTTATGGTGTTCTTTTTTTACTTTGGTGTTTGTACAGTGTTCCTATGGTTTCTTTTACTTGTTCTTGTGATTTCTCATATTCTTTGTTTTTGTTGTCTTGGAATTTCTTGAGTGTCTCCTGTACATTTTGGTTGACCATATCTAGAATCATCTCTAAGAAATTCTCATTGATCACTTGTGTGATTTCTTCTTTCAGATTATTCTTGTGGGCTTCATTGGGTTTATCCTTGTTTTGTTGGAGTCTGGATCTGGGTATCTGTTTTCTTCATTTCCCTCTGGTTCCTGTACTAATTCATTATTGGGGGAAAATGGTTTCCATCCTTTTTCCATCTTCCTATCTTTCCACTTGGTGCTGTTACTGTCCCTATACTGTGTGGAATTTAGTATTATCTAGCTTGTAATAGTAAGAATAATGATATCTAGAATGAAAGGGTAAGAGGAGAAAAAAAGCAAAGGAGGAAAAGAAAAAAGGGAAAAAACCACCATTATCACTAAGAACAACAACAAAAATAGCCAAAGAAATAAAGAGGGAGAGAGAGTGTACTAATTAACAGTGATCTAAACAAGCATTAGAGAGAGGGGAAAAAAAGAGAGAGAGAGAGAGAAAAGAAAAAAGAAGAAAAGCAATGAAAATAAAAGAAAAAAGAAAAAATCCCAAGTTCAAATGCAATAAAGTTTCAGTCTTAATAGCTCTGGTGTTACTCCTTCAGTTTCCAGTCCTGGTGTTGGTGTTTAAGTAGTAACTCTGATGTTGTCTCATCAAAGGAGAAAAGAGAAAAAAAATAATAAAAAGAAAAAATAATTTAAAAAAATAGAAAAGATATATAAAACTGTAAAAGAATATAAATATCAGGTCCAGGAACCATGATGTTTCTGTCTTAGTAGTTCTGATGTTGCTCCTTCAGCATCCAGTCCTCGTGTTGGTATTTAATCAGTAGCACTATGATTGTCTCTACATGTGGTTTGGTCAGGAGACAGTGAACCTCTATCTGCTCTGCTTCAGGCTGCAGCTAACCTGCCACCTACTGCCAGCCAGCTGCTGCTTCAGGCTTTTTTTATTGCAGTTCACTGAGGGAGCCTTCACACCCACTTACTGCAGCAGGCTTTGTTTATTTAGGGTTCTCTCAGGCACCTGCCTGTCCCCTTTTCTCCAGTGTGGAGTCCTACCAGCCTGCTACAGTTGCAGTCCTTGCTTATTTAAAATTTGTGTGGGGAACTTCCCTTCCCCCACTCTCCAGCAAAGCGTCCTGCACGTCAGCCAGTGTTGCAAGCCTAGTTCACCCAAAGCTCATTGAGGGGGCTGCCAAACCCACTTTCTCTGGCAGGCATGTTTATTTAGAGTTTGCTCAGGGAACTTCCCTTCCCCCACTCTCTGGCACAGCGTGTCGCTCATCAGCCACTGTTGCAAGCCTTGCCCACCCCAAGCTCACTGGCAGGAGTTGCCAAACCTGCCTTCTCTGGCAGGCTTGTTTATTTACAGTTTGCAGGGATGCCTGCCCCTCCTTCTCCAGAGTTCAAGGTGCCCCGCCCTCTTTTCTATGTGTCTTTTTCAATTCTTTGCTTATTATTCAGTCTTTTTTTTTTATTGTGGGGCCGAGGTCAGTCTGTCCTGGGTGCTATGTTGGTTTATCTCAGGGGTGGCTGTGGGAGTACCATGTGCTGCCTATTTGCTCACCTGTAGGTCTGCATCTCCAAAGCAGGTTAGAAGCCAGTGTCTGGTGGCATGGGAGCCCTCCTGGTTTCTCCATATAACATGGTGTGGGAAAGCTATGTGTGGGCTGGGGGTTCAGGGGTGTCAGATTTTTGCCTCTTCTTGGTGGTTTGTCCTGCCAGATATGTCTCCAGTGTCTCAGCAAGATTTTACTTTATGGTGCTCATGTTACCTGCTTCCTCCCTCTAGTTTCCATCTTGGAACTCCCCCATTATTTGTTATTTAAAGCACATAAATTGGCTAGATAGAAATCTTACCTCCACAAATAACATTATAAATTGTTAATGTAGTACATAAATGGCCAGAGAAGCATCCAAAATTGCTTATAAAATACTGAGAAAGTTATCATTTCTCCTTATTTTGTACTTTAAAATGAATATAAATGGTGAACATTATGCCACACACTGTAATCCCAGCATTCCAGAGGCTGATACAGAAGGATAATGAGCTGAAAGCCAGCTCATGATCTTTGTTATAACCCCCAAATAGATAGGTAAGTACAGATAGACAACAGGTGATAGATAGATGGATAGATGGATGGATGGATGGATAGATAAATGTATAGATAGATAGAACCAGAACAAGGTAAAAGTAAAAGTAAAGATGTACAATAAAATCATAACCTATGATTCAGGTCATGATAAATATATAGACATGTATTTATAAATATAGGTACCCTCTTGTGGATGATTTCTGTACACATTCAGAAAACTTTTTACATAATTGAGATTGTATTAAATATTTATGTTTTGAACTATTAGCACAATACCTGTCAGGACAGGATATTAAAAACTATGGAAAATAAGTGAAATCATTTTCCCTATGTGATGAGATTTACCATTCTTTGGGATAAATTTAAGTATAGTTCTTTTGCTCATGCAGTATTCCAAAAATAGAAAATTACAAGAATATAAGTGTGTCATAACTATTTATGACCAACCAGGTGCACACATATATTTCCATTTTATGGCATACTTTAAACCTCATTTTATGATTTTATTGATACATAGCATGGTTTACAACTATCTAACCATTGATGTATACCTGTATGCTCATAGTATCCAGAGAACAGTCTAAGTTACTACACACCTTCTTCAAGTTATGACTCCTTGAGTTTTGGACTCATATTTGTGTGATTTTAGTTATAAACAAAGATCCCAAACTGTCCACTCTTATGCTCATTATTGAGTAACATTTAATGGTCTCAGGTGTTAGAGTTTGTGCTACATTCTGATGATTATTTTATTTACATTCTTAACCTTTGGAGCAAAACTCAAAAACCATAGATTACAGCCAGAATTCTAATGTGTAATGATCCATTCAAATGGGAATTTTCTTAAAAATGTTATTTAGTCAAACTATGGGTTTGTCTGAAACTGTCAGAGCAAAGTTATGTCTTAAGGAAAAGTAACTACTATGTGCTTGCTTATGAACTTTTCTGTAAGAAATAGTTAAACATATTTGTATGTACAATAGGGTGGTAATACAAGTTGCTGAATATAATCAAAAGCACTGTGAAAAAAATCATACCTCCAACTATGTCTGAGGAGAAATTATCTGTGAAGTCATTAATTCTGGTAAACAACAGCACAGTATTCTAGAACTCTGTAACATACCAATTACATGTGTAGAATGCAAATATTCTCTAATGTATAATAAATATTCAGACACCTTTAAGTTGGATTAAGGTTTTATTGATTTGGTACTTTTAGAAAAAAAGATCATCTGAGCTCAAGTTCTTCCAGGACTTCAGTCTTACTAAGTCATAGTTTCCAAGCTATAAGGACTACAGAACCAATCTACTGTACAAAGTAAACTAGAGGAGCTGTGTGGCCTGGCAGCCTGAACTCTGGGTACATGGCCCGAATCTAACTACTGCTGAGCACTAGCAACAACCTGAGAACTTTCAATAGAATTTTAAGTAGCTTATTTTTTTTATTGTTTGCTGCATGGAAGTACATTGTGGCATGTGCAAAAGTTCTTACAATATATTAAATATATCATACTGAAATTCACCTCCTCCACCATTCTCCTTTACCACCCTTCCTCCCTTTCCTGGAATAGTTACAAGAAGTCTCATTTTTCCTATTACATGGATCTGTATACAGCATTTGTACCATATTGACACGTCTTTACCATCTCTCCACCTCTTACCCCGCTCCCACTGGTACCAACCCACACAGGCAAGACCTCCTCCACCCTCTTGTTGTCTGATCTTGTGAAAAAGGAGAAAAAGAAAAAAAAGTCTTGTTTAAGATAGCTACACAGGGAGTTTCCTTGTGGCACTTCAATGTATGTATGTATTATAGCCCAATTTGGTTCAGTCTCTCTATTTTTTTTTCTTTTTATCTTAATCCCTTTCTTATGGTGGTTTTAACCTGTTTAAAAATCCTACATTCATTCTTGCAAAGAGAGTACATCAACCATTTTCGCCTTCTTAACTTCCTTCTTTTAAACTCCCCCTCTTGTGTGTGACCTGTCCCTTAGTGTCACCTTTTTTTCATAATATTGCTATATTTGTATTAGATCTATATTCCACATACAAGAGAAAAAAAATGCAGCTTTTAGCCTTTTAACCCTGGCTAACTTCACTTAAAATGATGTTCTCCAATTCCATCCATTTACCTGCAAACAACAAAATTTCATTCTTTGTGACTGAATAAAATTCCATTATATAGAAATGCCACATTTTCTTAATCCATTTGACTGTTTCCATAGCTTAGCTATTGTGAATAATGCTTCAATAAACATGAGGATAGAGGTGCCTTTGTTGTAACCTGTTCATACTACCTAAGGTATATTCTTAGGTGTGGTATTGCTGGATCCTATGGCAGATCTATTTTTAGTTCTTTGATGTGACTCCATACTGTTTTCACATTGGTTGTACTAGCTTACATCCCCACCAGCAGTGTATGAGGGTTCCTTTCTCCCCAGCATCAATGTCAACATTTTTTATTATTTGTGTTCTTGATGGTAGCAACTCTAACAGGACTGAGGTGGAATCTTAATGTGGTTTTGATTTACATTTCTTTTATGACCAGGAATGGTGATGATTGCTGAGTTATTTGAGATCTATTGAGGAAGTCATTGCCCATGCCTATTAATTTCAGTGTATTCCTGCTTTTTCCAGCACTAACTTCAAAGTTTCACATCTTATTTTAAAGTCCTTAATGCACTTTGAATTAATTATTGTGTAGGGTGACACACATGGATCTATTTCAGTTTTCTGCATGCAGATATCCAATTTTCCCAGAAACATTTGTTAAAGAGGCTGTCTTTTCTCTGTTGTATATTTTTGGTGTCTTTATCAAAGATCAGGTGGGTGAAGCTGTGTGGATTCATATCTGGGCTTTTTATACTGTTCCACTGGTATTCATATCTATTTTTGTGCCAGTACTGTGCTGTTTTTATTCCTATGGCTCTGTAGTATTGTTTGAAGTTAGGTATTGTGATAACTAGAGCTTTACCCTTTTGCCTCAGTATTACCTCATCTATTTGTGGTCTTTTGTGCTTCCAAATGAACTTGAGGGTTGATTTTTCAGTCTGTTATGAATGTTATTAGAATTTTGATGGGAATTGCATTGAACATGTAGATTGCTTTTGGTAGTATAGCCATTTTTACTATGTTACCTCTGACAATCCATGAGCGTGGGAAATCTTTCCACCTTCTAAGGTCTTCTTTGATTTCTTTCTTCAGTGGTTTATAGTTTTCCTTGTAGAGCTCTTTCAGTTCTATGGTGTCATTAAATTCTTGAGTTTCTTTGTTGAGGTTTTGTCTGGATGACTTTTCTAATGTGACAGAGGAGTATTGAATCATCCACCATCACTGTGTTGGTACCTATCTGTGTTTCTAAGTTCAGTATTGTTTGTTTAATGAAGTAGGGTACACTGTCATTGGGCACATGTAAGTTAACAATTGTAATTTCCTCTTATTATATTGATCCTTTTATTAGTATGAAGTGACCTACATTGTCTCTTCTGACTAATTTAGTTTTGAAGTCTACTATATCTGATGTTTTGGGGGGCCATTAGCTTAGTAAAATTTATTCCACCCTTTCACCCCAAGGCAATGTTTATTTCTGTCTGTAAGGTGCATTTCTGGTAAACAACAGATTGCCAGTCTTCATTTTAAATCCAGTTTGCCAATGGCAGTCTTTGAGTCTTTTGTTGGGAGAATTGAGTGATTTAACAATCAGTGTTAATACTGAGAGGTATTTGGTATCTCCTGCCATTTAGTTGTTTGTGTTATGTAAGGTTTGTGTGTGTGCAACTGATTCTGTGCCACTCTCTGATTACTTGCCTGCTCTTCTAATGAGGTTTACTAATTCCCATCCTTTCAGAATTGTGTGTATTTTCATCTTCTCTTTGTAGAACTCCTTACAATATCTTTTCTAGTGATAGTTTAATGGTCATATATTATTTTAGTTTCTGTTCATCATAGAAGATTTTTATTCCTCCTTCAATTTTCAATGATATATTTGCAGGGCTGAGTATCCTAGGACTGAAATTATTTTCTTTCAGTGCTCAAAAAATCTCACTCCATGCCCTTCTTGGTTTTAAAGTTTGTTGAAAAATCTGCTATTATTTTGATGCATTTACCTTTATCTTTTATTTGATTTTTCTCTTTTACAGCCTTCAATATTCTTTCATTGTTATCTGTGCTTTGGTGTCTTGGAGGCTTCCTGTACTTGAATGAGCTTGCCTTTCTCAAGGTTTGGGAAATTTTGTAGTACATAGACTGTTAACTTGCACCTCTTTTCCTTCTTTGATGCCCTGATTTTCAATTTTGGTCTTTTGATGGAGTCACGGAGTTCTTGAGTGTTCCTTTCTCTGTTCTTCAGTCTTCTGTCTAAGGATTCTTCTCTTTTTCTTTAATTTCTATTTTTATCTTCAAACCCTGATATTGTCTTCCACTTGCTCCATTCTACTGGAGTGACTTTCAACTGTATTTTTTATTTGATTTAAGAGACTGAGACTCTTTTTTCTAAGTTTTTTCTTTTTTCTGAGACTTTCCATATCTTGTCAGACTCCTTTTTCTACGGTGTGCTTTATTTCATGTATCTCTCTTTTTTTTTTTCCAAATAATCCTCCTTAGTTTCATTTTGGTTTTTGTTGAAATACTTTTGAGTTCATTTAATTGTTTCTATATCTTGTCAGTTTTTTAATCCATTTCTCTTGATATTCCTTGAGTTGTTTTTGCAGGTTCTCTTTAAGCTCATTGACCATTCTTATCATTCTTATGAGGTCAGCATCTGGGGATTCATTCCCTTCACTTTCTACAAAATCCTCTATTAGGTTATTGGTGATCTTTTGATGAGTTGTATTCCCATCTTCTTTTTCTCCCCATTTTTCTATTTTGTGCTTTGCTTATGTGTTGTTGATTAGTTAGTTGGGGGCTTTAATAACCTGTTTTCTTTCCTTTGACTTAATTTATTTGCTCTAATTAGCTTAGTTGTTAGCTAGGTTGTTTTAATATTTATGTACTCTGACCTGAAGGAATAACTTAGCAATAACAAATTCACCAATTCAATGCCAAACCAATTATTTACATAATATAAAAGGAATCCCTTGGTGATATTATCTACAAACAGTAGGTATTGGGGAGAGAATAGTAATTTCCATACAGCTAGAACAGGGGGCTTGGAGGGGAGATGGGGCATGGGGGCAAAGAGGTATGGTGTGTGGGGACTAGAGGGTAGTAAGTTCCTTAATGTGTATAAAGTTGTAGTTCAGTCTTTTGGAGGCAGGCTGCTAATGTCAGGGATTGCAGAGGGATAGAGAGGTTTGGGTAAAGTGTAAAGTTGCTATAATAGAATATTCAGTGAGTGGTGGGTGTGGAGGAGGTAAGGGCGGTAGGGGAATAGGGAGAGAAGGGAGGAAGGAAAGGAGAAGACAACAAGAGAGGAAAGAAGAAAAAATACAATGAAAAATAAAAATAGGGGAGGAAAAGGAAAGTGGAGTAAGGGTTGGCTAAGCAAATTGGTATTTGGACAGAATAGAAGAGGGAGATAGGTAACAATAAGTTGAAAGAAAAAATGAACAAATTAAAAATACTAAATAAAAAATGAGTTCAATGAATTTCTGAATTGTTTCCTCTGATTTAAAATCCAGGTGCTGATAATTTTGACAGGGGCTGTCTCTGTGTCTCTGCCTCTTCTTAATGTTGGTATGCTGGGCTGTGTGGCAATGGATACTGCCCCTCTCCATCAGACATCATTGAGGGGGATCAGCTAAAGGAGTTTGAGCCCAGGCTTTTCTTGGTTGGATGGGCTGTCTGCTTTAGGTGGGTTCTCCAAAGTGGTCATATGAGGAGCTGATTTGTGACCAGTCATCAACCTCTACTGCCCACAGGGCAGGCCTAGGAGCTAGAATCGAGCTTTTTGGTCCACTGCTTTTCTCTTCGAAGTTTATTAGTTTCAGCACACTACCAGTTTCTCCAAAGTAGTAAAATGTTTTATTTTTCCAGACCTCAGTTGGGCCTCCCTACCCCCACAAAAGCTGGGTCTGCTCAGTGTTCTGCCCCACCTCCACCAGGCAGAGGTAAAATATTCCCTACATTTATTTGGCCACCAGTTTTGTCCATGGGGAGTGCAATCTGCTTTTCAGCTGTACTGGACTATGTGGTTTCCTCCAGAGCAGATGATGGGTTGTGCCCACCTGGTAGGATTGCAGTTTTACTCAGCTCTGGGACTGCAGAGACAGGTGGCACAGGTAGGTTCTGTTCCATGAATTATGGGGATTCAGAATGTCTCAGTTTCTTGCAGAACTCTTTCTGTAGTTCTCTGTATTGTATTTTTACTTTTCCAAGTCAGGAGGAAAGAATCCACAAAAAAAAAAAAAAGGAGAAATGGCTTTCCAGTTGGCAGACAGACAACTACTGATGGTCTTAGTGCCAGGGCTTCCCTAGCTATTATGTACTATAAAACGTTAATTGATGTAAATAATGTACAATATTAGCCTAATTGGAAATGTCACTATGAATACCCCCTGTATAATGAATATATTCTAAAAAAAATTTATAATAAAAAAGTAACTTTATTTGGGAAAAAACTTAATTGAAGGGTCAGTCATTGAACATTGTGTGCACCCTATGTATCAGAGGCATCTTAATTGGCAAAAATGAAGGTTTACATGATCCATGCTACCATGAATCTGAAGTATTTTTCTGAAATTGTGGAGCTCACAGTTTCAGGATCCTTCAACTATCTGCCATCATAGAAAGAATCCCTTAAATAGTTTAAATTATGTGTTGATTACCAAATTCACAATTATAACCAATTTAGATCAAAAAATTCTTATCAATGTTCCATAATTCAAGGCCATACTGTTGCTTTATTACTTTAGAAACATCATGAATTGCTTCATTACTTTGGTTCTCATTTCAATCATTTTATCTGTCACATTCAAGCTATTTCCCAGAATCAGAGAGTCATGTTTCTTCACTGTGGTACAAATAAAATTTAATTCCTGGATGTGTCTCTCTCAAGAAACTGATTACATTCCTTAATTGAAGTTTCTGTAAGTTCACCCAATGTTTTATTTAACATGTTCCTTTTATTTGTGGTGGGTAAATGATAGAGATTAAAATAGTGACTTGTGTTTGTAACTAAAAAAAACCTAGGCACTCACTTATGTATCAATTTAACTTGTTCTGTGTTGTTTACTCTCATACCAATCAATAAGAAATTAATTTTCTAGAAATATTTTCACATTATCTTTAAAACGTTCATGGTGGGCATTAGAAACTATAAACATCACGCAATGGAACATTTTAAAAATACACTCTCTGTAAGTCATGTCAATAGTCTATAATATACTTTACAAAATGTTAAAATAAAGCAACATATAAGCAAAAATTTTCAATTCTCTTTCTAGTGAACTTTCAAAGTTGTGTTATGAAATGTCAATGTCCCCCTAAAAAATGAATTCTGAAAATTTATGCTACGCATCTTACAAACTCTAACTTTTCAGTTGGTTAAACTATTAAAACAGCTTCAGCCAGTGATTATATTACATAGATTTCAGTTTATTATTTGATGACCTGTCATAAATTCCAACAATAATTTTATTTCACTGAAAACTGTATAAAAAGTCAAAAGAAAATATTTCCAATATTTAAGGATTACAATCTTTATTTTTATATCTTTTATCTTTATATATATCTACATATATATATGTAGATATATATAAATTACTATAAAATGTAGAAAACCACATGGATACAGGCTGAGACATACATTCAAGGAAAACCTAGACCTATACTATATAGCAAGCTGCTGTTTAGTAAACAAACAAACAAGACATAGATTATTCAAATACTTGGCATTCATTTCAGAGTGACATGTTTGCCATCCTGTGTCCATTTTTGAAAAAAAGAAGGCATTTTTTGTTTGTTTAAGATAGCTAAACAAGTCCTAGCTGGGGGGTTGGTACCAGTGAGAGGGAGAGAGATATAAGGAAAGAATGTAAGATGGTAAATATGGTGGAAATATTACATACTCATGTTTGATAATGAAAAAATGAGATCTGTTGGAACTACTCTAGGAATGGGGTGAAGAGAGATAAAGGAGAATGATGGAGGGTGGGGATTCAATTATGATATATTTGATACATTGTAAAAACATTTGCAAATGTTACATGTATTCCCAGTAAAATAATAGTAAAAAAAAAAAAGGCAGAATAAACACAAACTTTGCAAGGCACTGTAGCAGGTACAAACATTCTAACATATTAGGTCTGAATGTAGTTCAACCATCTCCTCTTCAACAAAAATTCAAAAGTGAAAAAAAAATGATTGGAGATTAAGTTGTCTGAAATGTTGTGCTGATTTAGCTTAAGTATCTGAATAAATATTGTAAAATAATTGATTTTTTGGTAATTAAACAACTATTATCTATCTGGTAAAAACAAAGAAATAAACAAACAAAAACTACAATGTTCTAGCCGTAATTATAAATAAAACTAGTTTTACCCTTGAAAAATTGTTCTCTTAATGCATTTTTCACTTTGATTCACAACCAATACTTTTTATAATGGGAGACTTTCATCTTTTAGTTTAGCTGTGTCCTGTCAATGGAAAATGGGCAGTTTGTTTTTCATATGAATGGAATGGTTGGTCTTAAGTGCCCTGTGGAGATGAACACATTTTGCCGCTAAAGAATGATGAAACCCCTGAGCAGCAATGGACATTAGCAATCATTTCTCTGTGTTTGCAACAATACAGGAATAATAGAATGGAATTGAATAGCTATACTTAACTTCAAGGTAAAATCTGTGGGATCATCACCCAAAGAATTCAGTAATGTACCTTTACTTGGTCTTTTCAATCAATCTTATATTAACTTTCATTCCCTGATGCAATTTATTTCCTAAAAAATGTTATCAGACATAAAATCATGAGATTTTGAGAAATTTACATATGGACAGAGGCTGTAGATATAGGTATAGACAAGTGTTGTCATGGGTTGAATCTCAGTCTCAGGGCCTGTGGTGCTATTGGAAGGGGTGGAACCTTTAGGAGATGAGCCTGGGGGGAATTCGGTAACTGGGGGCATGCCCCTGGAGAAGATCGTAGAATTCCACCCTTACTCTATTTCATTTTCTGAACACCCCATGCTTGAACATGTTCCCTCCATGAGCTACCAACACAGGGCCCATCAATAGGACCAAGTGAGTATGGGCAAAACCCACTGAACTTGTGACCAAAATTAAACCTTTTTTCTCTTTAGGTTGTTTTTCTCAGGTATTTTTCATATCACCTGAATATGGTGAGATTCAGGTGAATATGGAACACCTGAATAACACTGATATATCTATCAACTCTGTAAATTACTATGGGTATTTCATTGCAATAATGAGTTTTAGAAACTTACATTCCAGCAAGGCACTGTGACTCACACCTGTAATCCCAGCTACTAATCTTGAGACAGGGATCTGGAGCACTGCCATTCAAGACTGGCCTGGGTGAAAAGTTAGAGAGACCCTATCTCAACCCTATCTTGTCATGGTGTTACATGCCTGTAATACCAGTTATGTTAAAGGCCATAGGTAAGAGGATCATGGTCTGAGGCCAGTCCTGGCAAAAATGTGAGACCTAATCTGAATAATGAATCAAAACACAAAAACAACAAAAATTCTAACATTTCCATTTTCTCTGTCTGAATTTCTGAAGAACTCAAGGTAGTCCTACTGAAGTAAAAGCCTGAGCTTTTACCAGTAAAAGCCCTAGCTCATGGGGGTGTTGGCCTTGGTCCTTTGCCACAAGTACTCTTTGCATTTCACCCTGGTACCTTAAGCCTTAAATATGCATTCATGTTTGTAGAAGTAGCTTTATGATCAATTTGCAGTATTGCAGAAGCAAATTAGAACTCTTGCTCATTGTAGGCTCGTATATATTTGAGACAGAAAAGGGAGGTGGGTTGGAGTTGACCCCTGCAAGCTCATTGCCTACTTCCAGCATCTCCAGCCCTGTGGGTCACTCTGACCTCCCTAGGAAAGAGCAGGGACAGGAGCAGGGGCCCAATAAGTACCCTGACTTATTTCCATATGGGGTGGGATGAACTATTTCAGCCTAACTTCAGAGGAAATGCTTTACTCCAAAAAGCTAGAAGACCAGAGAAGAAAAACAATATATGTGGGTATGCTTCTCTTTTTCTCTTTAAAAAAAATACTTTCATTCTCAACCCCAGACATCCTGAGTCAGAAGAGGATATGGAGCAGAAGGACAGGAAAAAGTTGAGTATTGGGAGACATCAGTGATAATCTAACCTGAGAACAACAGTGTACATTTGGATATGTTTATGGAATGTGTTTGCCTTGGTTTTAGAATCTAGAGTTCTTATGAGTTTCAGTTTTTAAAAAATGGCACCAGATTATTTTATTTCATTAAGACATACAAATGGCAACACTTATTTTCATGAAACATAATCAAGCAATTTTCTATTGAATAAGGAACAAATGATTCATTGTTAGGAAACAATTCCAAAGTCATAATTTGCAATAACCAGTGAAGATCTACTGAAATATTCAAATTAAAAATGTAAACCAAAATGTGTAAAATTTGACTTTGCCTCTTGGAAGAGTGTCCTTCTAGATTCCCTTCTTAAAATGTACCCTCAATTTTTCAGAAGTTATTAAAGAATGCCATTTTGTAATGGGAAATCAGGAAAAAAAACATACTAGCTAAGAAAAGTAATATACAATATGTTGAGTTAATAGGGTTTTGCTGAGCAATTTTTGATAACTGAACATAAATTTTATGCAATAAACTTATTTCTGCCTAATGTCTTCTGTCAGAGACATTTTTAAAGATCTCACGGTATTTGGAATAAAGTGTCAGGGGGATCCCAGCTATTAAAGGGACACAAGTATGAAAACACTTTGCCATGTCGAGTGTATCAGTGTGTTCAATCATTATTTTAAGTGCCTGTAAAAAGTAGAGCAACCTCAATGGGACCATATTGACTTCTGAGGAGGGTTCCAAAACATCAGACTCTAGCTCCCACCTCAAAGGTTTATATATAAGAGAGTTTATCCATTTTGTTTTAATTAGAGAAAATACTTTGCCCTAAGCTTAGAATGAATTTAACAACATAGCATAGTTTATTTTCTCTGTGGAAAAATTAAAAGTAAAGGCATTTTTCCCCCAGATTTGAAATCACAAAATAAAATAGTCCATTTATCCTGGTCTCTCAGTGGTATATTTATACCTCTAGGCTTTATAACACCATACCATTTTTAAATTCCAAGAACAAAAGATTTTCAGTTCAAAAGTTCACCTATGTACTATCATTGCATTTTTTCTTTTAGATCTGAAGATATAAAAATTTCCTAAAATAAATAGTTTCCTAAAAAAAATGAGTTTTCATTTGTTGCCCTCTGGAATGACCTACTAAAGGGGATGGAGTAAGATGGGGAAAAGAACTGTGGAAGTAAATACTTGCTAAATTTAATTGCTAGATGGTGAGTGTAGAAGAATCACTTATAATTTCAATACTCTAAAAAGCAAAATAGCTTTTGTATATGAGAATATTTGGTTCTTTGTATATAAGCAAAATCAAATATTATATATATGGATAATGTATCTCATTGAGATATATTTTATATAAACCCATCAGAACTGTTCAAGCTATCAATACTAAACTCTGTAAGAATGAATCAATATTTTCCTTCATTTGAATCTCACCCAATATTTATGAAATTGTAAAATTTAGAAGACTATACATCCAAACTGAAAAAATTGTAAAACCAGATGAATTGGAACTTTTGCTCAAATGTTGAAAAAATGTTAGTGATTATAACCAAAACCATTAACTATCATTTACTTTTCCTGCAGGCTCTTTTCTTGATATGAAACTTAGACCTAAAGAAACTAATTTATAATTTTCAGTGCTGGTAGCATGTTCTGTAATTTCATTCATTTTTATCTTTTTACTGTCAATTTATTCAGTATTCACTGGTGGAAGAGGGCAGTAAATGGAATCCCACTCATCACATTTTTAACTTAAACCAACCACTTATCACCAAAGCTGACTCCGGAGGCTGATATTGGAATAACTGTCTTGAAGCAATGATCATCTATAATAAGTATACAGATTTTGTTAGGAAATGTAGAGAATTTTCACTACAAGGTTCACTTTGTGCTTATATTTATATCTCCCTATCATTTATCTATCTATAAGATACAGAGCAAATGTTGACCTTGAAAAATATTAACTTTTGCTAAGAACATGCAAAGTTCTGTGACTGGTCCATTTCCTGAATGCATGACAATGCATGGACCAGTTACTTAGCCTTTTCAGCTTCCCTATCATTACTGAAACAGTTGCTATCTTATTCTTTTCTGGAAACTTACTAAATTGGAAAAACTGTCTAACACAGAATAAATATTAGTTATTATTACTGTCTATTCATATTGTCCTAGTGTAAATTATATAGTGATGACTTTCAAGCATAATGTTATAATATATATATATACACATACACACTCAGTTATGTTTGAGTTCTATATATGAGTTATATATATATATATATGTATATAAGTGGTAACTCAAACGTAATTGAAATTCAACTTCACACTTATTGCTAGTCATTCTCCATATCTCTTTATGCGTAATAAATATCTGAGTGTTGTGTCCTGCATTATTCACTTACTAAGCAGTCTTCTACCTGATGTCCTAACATCGTGATTTATTTACTCTCATCTAATTTCCATAAAAGTAGTTGTGCATGTTTTGCAAAAGATTAAATTTGTGTCATTTTCTTTCTCAAAAGATCCACTAGTTGCATAATGAATCTTCAGATTAAATTTAGAATTTGGATAATGGTAATGTCCTATAACAGTGATCACAGACCGGGAAATTGCATCCTACAGACTGGAATCTGACTGACTGTGTGTACGTGCCTGTGTGAGAGTGTGAGCGTGTATGTGTGTGCACTGACCCAATTTTAGAAGAGACTCAACTAATTTTCTGGTGGGGTCCATTTAATTAAGAAAAAATGAGTACACTTTCATCAACAATTCATTCCATATGCCTCTGCCTTCTACTCCACACACAGACAAAAATAGACTTTATAAAATCAAGTGGAGGTAAACCATGGTAAGTTAACAATGCTTGCCATAACCCATAAACAAATCAACCATCGAAATATAAAGAGCTGTTCCTTAATATTAAAGAAAGGAAAAATGGAATCACAAATATTGATGCAAAAATGAAGAAAAAATTAAAATGTACATCAAAATATATGATAAAATAAAAAAGAAATACTGAAATATGATACTGAAACCCAATTGTATGATAACCCAATCTGATTATATATGAATGGTGTAAAAATCCACTTTAAAGTCAGAAGTTATCAGATTGGATAAAGAAGTAAACAAGCATCCACTACGTAGAAGAGATAAATATGTTAAAGTAAAGGCATTCTCCTAACAATAGTTGGAAGTACTTCTGCAAGAGTATTGGACAATCCTAGTTTTAAATGGAGGAATATAAACAGTATTAAATGAGCTAATTTCTCAATTACAACAAAGTTAATTATAAGGTCACAATATTGTTAATTGTTGATGAACTTAACAAAATTTCACAATATATGAAGAAAATAATTACAGGACAATAAGGAAAATATATATTCAACAAAATAGACATTTAAAGATATTTCAGTGTCATTTTCTAAAAAAATATACAAACTACAGAGATAAATCTAGTGGGAAATATTAAAGATTCAAACACTTTCATTAATTTCTTTTTAAAAAATTTGAAAAGTAAGACTAAAATAAGCACATGAAAGGAAATAAGAAAAATGAGATCAGAAATCTATGAAGTAAAAAATAGACTTTAGATAGTTGATAAAGCCAAAAACTAGTTTTTTGAGTTCAAGAAAATACATAACCTTCTAGTAAAATTGATCAGGGAAAATGAGAAAGAGAAAAGAAACATGTAACCAAAGTTAGTAATTAGAAAGATGGTAACAGCATAGATTGTTTTGCAAGTTAAATAATAACTAAAATGAATAATTGTATGCCAATTACATTTTAGAACAGATAAAATGAAAAAAATCCTTGTGATACATAACCTGAATAGCTAGTAAGTAATTAAATAAATTGAATATATTTTTCTTTTTCTTTGTAGTGGTACTGGGAATTGAACTCAGGGCCTCTGCTTTGCTAGGCATGTACTGTACCACTTGAGCAACTTGTCAGACCTTTTTTGTGTTAGTTATTTTTGAGAAAGGACTCACCTGGACTGTAATCCTTTCATGTGTGTTTCTTATGTAGACGGGATGACAGATGTGTGTCATCATGTCCAGCAATTAGTTGGGATGGAGACCCAGGAACTTTTTGCTTGGGTAGGCATTTAAATTCGATCATCTCTTTTTATACCTCTGAGGTAGTTAGGATTATAGGTTTGAGCCACTGCTCCTAGTCACTTTTTGTCTTTTGATAAAGCCATTTAAATTGGGATGAAATGATATCTAATTACAGTTTTGCCTTGTATTTCCCTGATGGCTAATGAGCTTGAGTATTTTTTCTTAATTTTGTTGGCAAGTCAAATTTCTTTTTTTGAAAGTTGCCTATTCTTAATTGGATTATTAGTGGCTTTTTGTGAGTGGATTTTTGAAGTTCTTTGTATTGAACTCTTGTCCACTTGTAAAAAAAATATTGAAGACACTCTGTAGGTTCATCTTCGTTTATTATTTCCTGTGTTGTGCAGCAGCTTCTTAGATTGTTTTGATCCCATTTGTCTGGTTTTTCTCTTCATTTTGCACCTGTGGACTTTTCTTAAGGAGAAAAAAAAGATTGACTTTCCTGATTTCCTAAAGTGTTTCCCTTAGGTTTTCTTCTAGTCATTTTAGAGTTTCAGATGATTCATTTCTATATTTGATTCATTTCAAGTTTATTTCTTTGTATAGATTCAGAAGTAAGGGTTAAGTTTCATGATTCTGCATGTGAATGTCCAGTTTTCCTAAAACCATTTATTGAAGTTGTTATCTTTCGTCCAATGTCTGATTTTGGTACCTTTGTTGAGAATTAGGTGTCTGTAGGTCATGCATGTATTTCCATGTTCTCTGTTCTGTTTCATTGGTTTATGTATCTGTTTTTATAGCAGCACCATTCTGTTTTGGTTATTATGTCTCTGGAGTATGGCTTGAAATCAGGTATTGTGATGTCTCCACCATTCCTCTTTTTGTTCAAGATTGCTTTTGTTATTCAGGATCTTTTGCGTTTTCAAACAACTTTAGGATTATTATTACTATTATTTTGATTCTGCCAAACGTAATTGGTATTTTGGAAGAAATTGTGTTGAATCTCTAGGTTGTTTTGGGAAGTTTGAACATTAAAATAATGTGAATTCCTCTAATCCATGAACATAGGAGATCATTCTATTTTTTGTGTTATCTTCAATTCTTTTCATCATGGTTTTATAGTGGATTGTATCGTATTTCATTGTTTAAATCTACTCTTAGATATGCTCATTTTTGTATTCATTGTGAAAAGGATTGCTTACATGATTTCACACATGAAAAGTTCTTTATTGATGCATGAAAAAGATTTTAATGTAATTATTTGTATCCTGAGCCTTAATGAACTTGTTCTAATTGTCTTGTAATGAAGGATTTAGGTTTTTCTCTATATAGAATCATATTATCTACAAACAGGCAATTCAACTTCTTCCCTTCTTACTTATATGCCTTTTCTTTCTTTATCTTTCCTAATGGCCCTAAGACTTCCAGTACTATGACAAATAAAAGTGGTGAAACTGAACAACTTTGTCTTGTTCTGTTCGCTTTTCTTCATTCACTAGAATGTTGGGTATGGGTTTGTCATACATTACCTTTATTAAATTAAACTATACTTAATTTTTTCCCAGTTTTTATAATGAAGGAGCATTGAATTTTATTCAATGTTTTTCTTCATCTACTAAAATGATTAATATTTTGTCACTCATTTTTGTTTTCTCATTTTTCTTTTATTATTCATATGTGCATACAAGGCTTGGTTCATTTCTCCCCCCTGCCCCCACCCCCTACCTTACCACCCACTCCACCCCCTCCCTCTCCCCCCCACTCAATACCCAGCAGAAACTATTTTGCCCTTATTTCTAATTTTGTTGTAGAGAGAGTATAAGCAATAATAGGAAGGAACAAGGGTTTTTGCTGATTGAGATAAGGATAGCTATACAGGGCATTGATTCACATTGATTTCCTGTGCGTGGGTGTTACCTTCTAGGTCAATTCTTTTTCATCTAACCTTTTCTCTAGTACCTGTTCCCCTTTTCCTATCGGCCTCAGTTGCTTTAAGGTATCTGCTTTAGTTTCTCTGCGTTAAGGGCAACAAATGCTAGCTAGTTTTTTAGGTGTCTTACCTATCCTCACCCCTTCCTTGTGTGCTCTCGCTTTTATCATGTGCTCCTAGTCCAATCCCCTTGTTGTGTTTGCCCTTGATCTAATGTCCACATATGAGGGAGAACATACGATTTTTGGTCTTTTGGGCCAGGCTAACCTCACTCAGAATGATGTTCTCCAATTCCATCCATTTACCAGCGAATGATAACATTTCGTTCTTCTTCATGGCTGCATAAAATTCCATTGTGTATAGATACCACATTTTCTTAATCCATTCGTCAGTGCTGGGGCATCTTGGCTGTTTCCATAACTTGGCTATTGTGAATAGTGCCGCAATAAACATGGATGTGCTGGTGCCTCTGGAGTAACAGTCTTTTGGGTATATCCCCAAGAGTGGTATTGCTGGATATTGGTATTTTGAGCTATCCTTAAATTCCTGGGATTAATCCCACTTGATCATGATACATAATCTTTTTTAAATACTTTGGATTCAATTTTCTATTATTTTATTAAGGACTTTTCCAATATTAAATTTATCTCCATGTTTATTTGAAATATTCATTAATATTTTAAACTAAAAGTAGAATCTATCTGTCGCTCTCACTCCCCAACTCTCTCTCTCTCTTTCTCTCTCCCTCCCTCACTCTCTTTGTCCCTCTCTATCTCTCTCTTCCTGTTTCTTCCTTAAAGATGTCCTGTGTCATCTGCCAACAAGAAAACACTACAACTTTGCCCCTCAACCATGCACCTCCAGAACCATGAACCCAAGCAAAATTATTTTATTTATAAAAAATAAATAAATGTAGTTCCAGCATATTATATAGCAGTCCCATTTCTAGAGAAACATTCAAAAGAATGACAACAGAATATCAAAGAAATACTTATAATTTCATGTTATAGCTACACTGTTCTCAATAGGCAGTATCCCAGAATCAAACTAGATGCCATCAATGGACAGATGGATAAAGAAAATATATTATGTTTTTCCAATGTAATATTATTCATCCATTAAATAAATACTATCCTATCATTTGCAGAAAATTTATGGAAGTGGAGGACATTAAATTGAGAAAAATTTGTCAGCCACATAAAGACACATTATAGTTGTTCTTTTTTGTATGTGGATATTAAAAAATGTTGATGTGATGTCCAATAGGGATTACTGGAGAATGGGAAGACAGAGTAAGAAGAGACACACAAACAAACGCAGTGACATAGAAGAACAGCTGTCTACAGTTCTACAGAAGAATAAGGGGTTATAGTTTATGATAACTTATTACATAGTTCACTTTCATTAGAGGAAAATAAAACATATGCCTTTCTTAAAATAACCTTGATTTGAGTTATAGGAGTGGGAAAAATAATAAAAACTAGATTTATTGTCATTGCATTTTGAAGTAAAATTAGGCACTGTTGAAATTTAAGACTCATTAGGTAAAAATAGAGATGTATTAAAGTTATTCTTTCTTCTCATACTCAACTCTAGTATTTAAATTTTTACTTCAAATGAAATATATCTCATATATTGCCTTGTGACAAAGAAATTTCTAGTTATTATAACACAAAATCCTCACAAAACTGGTTTATTATTAAATATCAAAAGTATACATAAAGTTAAATGAGAGAATGTATATTTTTAATGTTGGTTGTTTTGGGCCACTGTGTCATCAAATATATGCAATTTGTCCAGTATATTTATCAATAAATTATGTTTTAGACACTAATAAGTCAATATTAGACTCAGGCAATTCAAATTTCCATGTAGGGTTGGTTTGTTTATCTTTTCATTTCATTTTAGCTTATAAATTAGAATGAATAAGTCAATGTTCTCTAAGTGTAAGTCTCTTAGGACACTCTTCTCACTAACCATAGTTGGTATCAGTATTTAACACTCAGCCAAGATTTTAGTTTCAAAAATTCTTTTGATAAACACTTTCCATAGCTCCAGTGAATTAAATCACTTTATGAAAACATGGTCCACATTAGGTTTGACTTGTCTGCCTAACACTTAAAACCAATCTTAAGGGAATGCAAACTCCCCTCTGCATATGGCTCAAGTACAGTTACAACCTGAGGTTGCATGTAAATGAGAATGCATAGGCAGCATCACCATCTGTCCACAAAGTCCTTACTGATTTGCTTGTCAGATGTTACTGGCTTAGTTAAAGCAAGCAGCATCAGGGGGAAAAGTGAGGAAGACAGCTGCCTCATTTCTGTACCAGAAAAAGGCAACACTCACTAATAGGAGTTGGGACCTGTCTTACCTAATCACAGAAATCTCAAATGGTTTCTCAGCAGTCTATCTATCTATCACTGACACATCTGAATCCTTAAAATTTCCTATGCATGAGATTTCTTGACTTTTATAGATCATAAGAAAGTTCAGTTAAAAAATAGAAGGAAAGAAACTTCAAGTGCAATTTTTAGAACCATTGGTAAAATATTACATAGTACCTAATGTGATAGCTTTAATACAAAGCTATATGAGATGTCCCACTTCTATTATAGAGATTAGGGTCATTTAAAATTTAGTGTAAGTAAGCCAGATGCTCAGCTAGGCTGATACCTGTAAACCTAGCTACTTGGATACTGAGATGGAAGACTTAAAGTTTTATGTCCTCCCTGGCAAGAAAAAAAGTTCATGAGAGCCCTCCACCCCCAATCTCAACAATAAATCTGGACTTGATGGTGTACACCTGTCGTCCCAGCTACTGCAAGAAGTATAAAGCAGAAAGCTCATGACCCAGGAGTGCCTGAGGAAAAAGCAAGACCCTGTCCTCAAAATAACCAGAGTCAAAAGGCTTTTGGCATGGTTCAAGTGGTAGAGTGCCTGTCTGAATTCAAAGCCCAGTACCATAAGAAAAAAAATAGTGAATAACTTAAAAATATATATGCATGATGTACTTAAACCAGTTTAAATACTCAAATGGTTGAAGCACTGATGCTATTGGATCAGCCATAGTTGCTGGCTTCATCTGTAGTTAGTCATACTAGAAGACTTCAGTGATTAAATGTTAAAAAATCATCTTGCCTTTCTCTTATTCAGGCTATTAGTTACACCAAGTACATGTGGACCAGTTGAGAATTATAATTCTCAATGCTGAGAAAAATTGTGACTAATGACAAACAACGTTTATTTCAACCATTTCTTTCAATATTTTCATTGATTATGTCACTTATGAATACATTGGTACTTTTTTTAATATCAGTTGTCAGCCCAAATGCCAGCATGCAACCAAGAAGATGTACAGTCAGCTAAGGTTTATCTTTAGGGAAAATGACATACCATATATTATCTTATCTATAAAATAGAGGGAAAGGTACCAATCTTAGAAAGTTTTTTATTAATATTAAATAATTGATAGTAATGTATTTGACATATTAGAAGCTGTCAGAAAATGCCATTGTTCATTCTATTATTCATCAAACAAAATTTTACTGAGTACCTGTGTTGTACTGTATTGTCTAGGCAGTTATTATTATCAAATATACAAAATCACACTTTAAACATTCAATCCCATTATAAAGCAATAGACTTTCTGAACTGCATAATATGCTGTAATAAGTACAAAAAGATTATTTTTAAAGAACAATGAGTTGACAGAGTGTAGGTGATTAATAAACTAGGTTAAACTGTCTGAATTTTCTACTTTAAGTCTAATAAATAACTGGATAATTTAAACACCAACATTTGTTTTAAAATAGTTTTGTCCTATATATAAGCAAAATAAGATTTAAAGATTGAAGCATAAAAAATAATCATTTTACCTGAAAATGTAACACAGGGCTTTGCTCATGAACTGATGGGAAAAATTACAGAAATTCTACCCAATATCATGGGCCACATTTATCTCTTACTAATAGTAAATTCATGCCTGTATTAATTTATACAATTACTTTACTATTTTTATATAAAGATGTGAATATCTATATCTATCTGTCTGTACATTATACAATACACATATGCAAATCCTTCTGTTCTTTTAGGTTCATAGCTTCTCTGGTTGGTTGCCTACTCAATTCTTCATTTAATGTTTCTTACTTCCAAATAGGGTGCTTATTTCGTTCTGTTGTCTATGCCTTAACCACACAACTTATAAAAGGTGATCCCATATCAGGCTCCAAGAACATACTCTAATTGGCTTGAGACCATCAAGGCAATCTCATATTCATTGCCACCAGTTAAATCTGAAAGACCATGTGATTGGCTGTGACTAATGAAATATAAGGGATGAGGGAAAGACTTCTGGTTGTAGGAAATACATCCTTGCTCCTACAAAAGAAGTCTAGTACTAAAGAATTTCTCCTCTATGTATGATGTCAGTTAATCTGAATATAGAACTTGGAAATTCTGGAAGTAGTATACCTGGTGCTAAAATGAAGCAAAACATATAAGAAATAATAGAAAAATATAAACAGTAAGTTGAACAAGAGAACATTTGGAGGTCTCTATTATATGGACTTCCAATTACATGAAATAGCAAAAACCCTCATTTTTAAACAAATTTTACACCCAAAGTCATCCCAACTACCAATTGTTACCAAATTGGAAATTATTTTGTCAAGTTTTTTTCAGACTGTAAGATAGGATTAGAATTGAAGGAGTTGAGAAACTGGATAGTGGTGGATTAAAATGGAATCCATGGGGCTACCACGTGATAGAGCATCTCCTTAGTAGTTAAAGGTACTGGGTTTACCTCTTACACTGTTGGTGGGAATATAGACTAGTACAACCACTCTGGAAAAAAATTTGGAGGCTACTTAAAAAGCTGGACATTGATCTACCATTTGATCCAGCAATACCACTCTTGGGGATATACCCAAAAGACTGTTACTCCAGAGGCACCTGCACATCCATGTTTATTGCGGCACTATTCACAATAGCCAAGTTATGGAAACAGCCAAGATGCCCCAGCACTGACGAATGGATTAAGAAAATGTGGTATCTATACATAATGGAATTTTATGCAGCCATGAAGAAGAACGAAATGTTATCATTTGCTGGTAAATGGATGGAATTGGAGAACATCATTCTGAGTGAGGTTAGCCTGGCCCAAAAGACCAAAAATCGTATGTTCTCCCTCATATGTGGACATTAGATCAAGGGCAAACACAACAAGGGGATTGGACTAGGAGCACATGACAAAAGCGAGAGCACACAAGGGAGGGGTGAGGATAGGTAAGACACCTAAAAAACTAGCTAGCATTTGTTGCCCTTAACGCAGAGAAACTAAAGCAGATACCTTAAAGCAACTGAGGCCAATAGGAAAAGGGGAACAGGTACTACAGAAAAGGTTAGATGAAAAAGAATTAACCTAGAAGGTAACACCCACGCACAGGAAATCAATGTGAATCAATGCCCTGTATAGCTATCCTTATCTCAATCAGCAAAAACCCTTGTTCCTTCCTATTATTGCTTATACTCTCTCTACAACAAAATTAGAAATAAGGGCAAAATAGTTTCTGCTGGGTATTGAGGGGGGGGAGAGAGAGGGGGCGGAGTGGGTGGTAAGGTAGGGGGTGGGGGCAGGGGGGAGAAATGAACCAAGCCTTGTATGCACATATGAATAATAAAAGAAAAATGAAAAAAAAATAAATAAAAAAAAATAAAGGTACTGGGTTTAATACCCAGAACCCCAAAATATAAATAAATTACAAAATCAATTTTAAAAAATAAAAAGGAATATATTGTAGCAGTGAAGAAAAATCAAATTACCTCCTTCAAAAAATTACCTCATTCTTAGAAAATATGCCATCTCAGTACAACATGCCTTAAAGCCAACCTTGTATTTCAGAAAGGTTGTTCTCAGATCCAACATCAAAGCATAATATTGCTCTACGATTTTTTCCTAATAGGATTTATAAAGTTTAATGGAATTTAAAATTTTTTTCCAGCACTAATCTAATAATCTCATTTGCATAAATCTTGATTTGCATGTGCTAGAATTTAAATGTAGATTTTTAAGCTTTTAAACTTTCTCAGACTCGGTCACAATGTCTTACATAGCATAATGCTGAACAAAATAACAGATTTGAATTCCTTAAAATCAAGTTATCTTCCTTGCTAATGATCAGATTTCTACCTACAATGCTGGCAGCACTTATCTTTTATTCATCCTGATGATATCAGATTTCCTTTCTGTAATTTTTAAACGAAATATTAAAACTAAATTAGAAAAGCAAAGCTAGAAAAGAGCCTTATAAAAACACTGCTCTGTTGTAAGATTACAAAGAACCACTTCAATACCACATTTCTCTAAATTTACAAATTCCCTAAGAAGTTTGTGACAGATGCTGAAGATTGGTTATCCAAAATCCACTGAAAACCTTTTCCTCCATCATAATGACAGAAATCCTGAAACACAATGTTCTAGTGCCTGTGGAGGTTCTTGTAGAACAGCATTAATGTCTAGCAGTGTGTTTATGTAGTAGTCTCTGCTTATGAGTTGGAGCATTATTAAAGACCCACAATCTTGACCATTACCCTTCCTTTTTTTATTCTCTTTCTACCTGGTTAGATTACAGATTAAAAGACTTCTGAGACAATAAAAGATTTTAAGATGGATTTTTCCCCTAGTTAACAATAGGTGAACTTTCTATTAAAAATTTAGTTTGGTTTTGTTTAATTTTTTTAAATTACAGAAGAGATTCATGATACAATTAGAACTGAATGTAAGCCCTTATTTATAGAACTGGAAACTATCCATCCTCTTCTGAGGAAAAGTTTTCTCCCTGATTGCTCCCATCCCAAACACAAGTAACAATGGAAGGCAAATATCAGTTTTATTATGATAAAGACAAGGTTTGACAATATATCTCTTGGTGATGGCCAAATGAAATTTATATCTAAATCCTGGAATAAAAATTACCTGTTCAGTGTAATATTCTACCAATCATACACAAACTTCTCCATACGGAAGGAAGGTCTAGCCAGGTAATTCAGAAGCCATATTCAGCATAATAAAAACTCATTCTCTATGTGTCTAGATTTGCCCTTAAATGGAAGTAGGAGAGATAGGAGACACACAGTACATTAGTCATCATAAGTATACCAGGGATATGAAGCCAATCAAACCATCATCTCCAAGTGGCAGATGGGATGATGTGTAGTAAATTAGGGAGTACCTCACAGAAATCTCTATGAAAGCAGGGAGGCCTTCTATCTCTAACCTATAAAATTGCTATTGGTTTTTTATATTTATCTGATCAATATTTGGCCACTTTAAAAATGATTTAAACATTCATTTGAATATGTATCTTTAAAAAAAATTCACTTTATATGGACATTTATTTATTGTCTGCTTATATTTATAAAGCTATAAAGTTCCCTACCATGAGATAAAAAGACTTTAGTGAGTAGAAATTAGTGATATTCATTGACTAACATTAAAATTTCAGAAATACTTAAGTATACATTTATACAACTTAAAAGACATATATTAGATCAATATTGAGTTCAATGTCCCATTTTATCATGGAACTTAACATAGAATGAGTATAGTACATCTTTAGACAATTGTGGTGAATCCACTATTTCAACAAAGCCATCAATAAATCTCTGCAAAATTTTTATTAAACTTGGAATATGTTTTCCGAAATTCTTTATGCTTTAATTAGTTTTCCTTTTGTTAGTATATATGTTATACTCAGGGCCTCAAGCTTGCTAGGCATTTGTGCTACCACTTGAGTCACTCTGACAGACATTCAAGAGTTGGTTAATTTTGAAACAGGGTCTTTATGGCCAACCCATCTTGCACTGTGATCCTCCTATTTATGCTTTTCACATAGCTGGTATGACATTCACAAGCCAACATCCCCAGCCATTGGCTGAAATGCAGTCTTGCAATGTTTCTGCCTAGGTTGTCCTTGAATAGAGTTCCTCCCAATCTCCAACTACTCAGTAGCTAGGATTACAGACTTGAGTACTGTGCCAAAGTGACTCAAATTCTAATGAGAAAAAGTTACTGAAATGGTATTTATAATGATGAACAAGTAGGTAGGGATTATCTCCCAGCTCTAAATATTTTGTAGTAAGGGTATTTAGAAATCCTAGAGTAGTTCTACCTTGGATCTTTCACCTAGGTCCTTTCTTACCACCATCTGCTTGGAAATCCAGTGGGAAGAATGGCCCCTGTGCAAACATGGCCCTGGATCTCAGAGTGAAGACCTGGATTCAGAGCTCTGTGAAGGACATTCCCATGTCCCCCACAGACATTGATAATGAAAACATTGTGAATCTATTAAAAGAAATTTATATGAGTGATTTTGAAATTTAGGTAAAAATTGTATATTAAAATTAGATATGAAAAAACACAAAAAGGAATAGACCCAACTATTTGATTAAATTAAAATGCAAACTATTGTGAAATTTTAAAAAATGAACAAAATTTAATAAAAAAGACTGTGTGTTAGGGTGGAATTACTTAATATATAAAGACTGACATCTTCAACTCATACAGAATCCTCCAGGTCATTAAGAAAACAAATCATTTCACTAAACTATTAATATTTTGAACATATAGTACAAAAAAGACATTTCAAATGCAAAATTCTGTTTCCTTTTAAGTCATAAAGGATATAAGTTTTTTCTATACCACTGCTCTAAAGAATTAAGAACGATGTGTGACTTATTCTCACAGAATTGAATACACATACAAACAAAATCAAAAGGATATGGTTTTACCTGGGAATGTAAAAGTTCAGAGTTAAGAAGACAGAATGTGAGTCAGGAACTCCAATACTCACTTACTGACAAATCTGTTAACTCCCAAGAAATCTGTCAATCCATGATTGATGATGAGTTATATTTTGGATGCAGTAACTCATATTAGGGAATGTCCTGGAGGCACTCTTGTTGGGGGATGCAGAATATAAAATTTCCAACCAACACTGAAAAGCTTGAAAGAATTTTTACCAAATTTCAATATAGAATCCATGCACTGAATATAAAGAATTTGAGAAAATAAATAAGACATCTTGACTTTTCAGAAAATTGACATTTTGACAAATATTTTTAACTATTTATTAAAATTAAATGATTATGAATAACAATTTTATCTTTCATTTTTACTGATTCATTTAGTAATGATTTCCAATCCACCCAAGTATTTATCTAAAACAGTTTTTTAAATGAGAGAAAAGTGATTAAAATTTTCATCCTTGTTTAAAGAATGGTTGTCTTAGAAAATAGATCAGTTTGATTAAATTGGTAAAGATGATTAGGATAATGATGACAAAATCAATATCATTTATTAAACTTACTCTGTGACTTCATTCTCCTAAAATGTTCTGTTTATAGTAGTCGGCTGGCATATGGTTCCAAGGAGACATACTCCATTGGAAAAGTCATGAATGCTCAGGATACATGGAGTTCAGAGCTATGGAAACTCAACTCATTTTTCCCATAAACTCCCCACTTCTGCTAAAGACATGTCACTTTAAACAAATTTGTTACTTAAATAAAGCATATTAACTTTTGCCTTACTTTTTGGGCATCATTTGCTTTTTGGGGAGGTATAGTTTCAAAAATTAAGGGCAGAAAACAGCAGAGGACACAAGAATTTCAGCACAACTGACAATAACATGGGAAGGACTGTGAGCTTCTCTGCAGCAAGTAAGTTGTATAATGCCTGCATCGAACTAAAAATTTTTGTTTTGAGAATTTCTTTTTATTTTTTTATGTAAGTATGTATTTATTGATGGCACTTGGTCAAAAATACATGTAATAAATACGTGAACATGGCAGGCTCACTGCATTAATGTAAATCATCTTATTACTTTCACTTTACTTATAAGGAATATGACAGGTAATATATTTTAAGCAGCACAGTAAAGATTTTATAGCTAATAACAGATTGCACCAACATTTGAACACAGGCAGTCATGTTTAAGGGGCTGTTTAATTTTGGTTTATGCTGTATGCCTTTTTTTGTTTGATTAGAAAGGCTATTGCTTTTCTAATACTCCCTCCTCAATTTAAATGAGTCAAATTAATAAAATAATGTGCATATGTTTAAATATATATTAACACTGTCATAAAACATAAAATTATATTGATGTATATTAGATACTTTACCCATGCTTTGAATTTGTTAACCTATAAAACTTTAGTTGATTTTTAAAAAAACTTTCAAAGATAGTACATAAAGATATGTTTTTAATTTGGAAGAAACTATTCCTTTAAAAATGTTCTCTTTATATAAAGAGTTTAATATATTTTGAATTCTCTTTACTTTTTATCTGCATTCATTTATTTCCAAGTCTAAATGAAAATTAATACCTTGAATGCACATTTGATTAACTGCTTACCGACCTTGGGTCAATATCTCTACTTAGCTTTATTATTTTCCATATGAGATTCAATTCCCTGGTGGACTAATTTAAATGAACCAATGCACAATCTTAATTGAGTATGTTGATGAATGCTGAAATGGCAAAGAATCTCTGGAGAAAAGCAACAGCTCTTCTTCTGTTAACAAGTCAATTCTTTCTTCTAATGTGGTCTCTTAGAGCTGGCTTTCTTTATTTCTGAAGAAGAATCAGAATTCTTAGGTTACCTCATATGGTTTCACTTGTGTCTTCCTTTATATTTTTGAGACAAGGGCTCTCTAGGTAGCCTTGAACTCAAGATCCTCGTGCATGCACCTTCTGATTACTGGGATTTCAAAGGTGCACATCACATTTGGTCACATATTTCTTCTATATCTAGTGCAAACTGCATTATTGCCTAAATGTTGATCTAGTAACTGAGATTTGTTATTTGGAGAACTGAAAATTGAAAGTGGTAAGCTTTAGAAAGACTAATGCCTTCTAAAATGCTATAGTGGAATAAGGAAAGAGTACTAAAGAGTTTATCCACATATAAAACAAGTAAACAAAAGCTTTTTGCTTATATGTAGAATTTTTTGTCCTAGTTAACAACTGATAAACAGAGAAGCAACCGTTGCTTATTTGAATTTTAGTATAACAATGGACTACAATAGTTATAAGGAAATATAAGAATGACATATTTAAAATCAGAAGAACAAATGCATCTCTTTAGATTTAATAATAATAATAATGTATTGTGGGGATCATAATACAAGTAAAATTTTCAGCAAAAGTAGCACAAAGGCTCAAAAGAAAAACAAATGAGGTATATTGTTATAATTTTTAATACACCAGGGATGTGTAAAGCAATTTATAATTTGAAGGTAGAATGTGAACTACTAAAGAATTTTATTATTAAAACACCTACTATAATATTTTAATTATTTACTAAGACAACTAGTCCAATAACACAATTGCATCTAATAACCCAAAAAAGTAATTGCACATAATAATAAAAAATGTGCTGCTCAAAATGAAGCAGATAAAAAACAAAGAAAGGCTGGAAGCAGAACAAAGAATGGTGGGACAAGAGAAAAATAGAAATGTAGTATATATCAAACTAAGATTTACTAATAAGCATATAAACATAAGTGATAAAAGTCAATTAAAAGATCAAGAGGACTTATTTGGAAAAAATTCAAAACAAACTCTTTGCTGATTATGAAATCCAATCAGCACCCTTGCTCACTGGCTGTGCTTCTCCATTTCTCAGAGCTTTGAGTATTCATTCACCTGGGTCACCTCTTAGGCTTGCTTATGTAGCTGCCAATCCTGAAATGCGAGGTGATACAAGCATTGTGCTATACTTTGTCATCCTGCTGCTACAAAACTGGCTGATTCCCTTGCCTGTGGTCCCTCAGATTAGTAGGCCTCAGTGTCAAGGAAATGATGCCTGACTCTTTGGGTCACTCTGGTGGTTTGGGGGATCAGGAGAACAGAACAGAATATTACTTCACTGGCCACTGCTCCTTTTTTCTCTGTAAGTAATAGTCATTTTTCTTTGACCCAGAAGAATGCCTTCTGTTGGAATCCACAGGGTTGTGGCAATCCACAAGAATTTGTGAGTCTTTCTAGCTATTCCCATAGCAATTCTTCTGCCATCTATTTTGCCCTGCACAGGTCATACTTACTTAAGTAGGGCTAAATATCAATCCTTCTTAGAGGAAAAATAAATAAATGAGTTCAAATGATTTTTAAATTGTAACAGGCTAATCCTGAAAAAACAGTTGGAGCTACCAAATTAATATTATGATATACATTTCAGAGCAATAACTATTACCGGGAACATAAAGGGTCATTTTGTAATGTGAAACAGTCCAATTCATTACAACAATATGATTATTTCAAGCATCTCTGGATTTAAGGATTGCAATATACATTAAATGAGTACTGATAAAACTATAAGAAAAAATAGGCACATTCAAAATCATGGTCAGAGATTTCCATATACTCTCTTAATACTGAAAAGAACAAAATCAGTATAAATATAAGAAGTTTGAACAACATTATCCAAGTAATTAACTTAATTGGTGTTTATTGAATACTTCATCCAACAACAGCAATAAATATTGGCACAAATTGCCAAAAAAGGTCATCATTACTGATTGTTCAGACTTTCAAAATATAATTAGGGAATACTAAAGTAGCCCTATCATCTAAATAAAGTTTAGATGACATTGAAAAATTATGAAAGAAAAACAAATAACCACAACAAATTTAAGAAGAAATGGAAGACTCAAGTCATGAATATCTACCAAAGAATTTTGAAGCTTAAAATCTCCCAAGAGCAAAACACATTGAGCTTCAGATGATTTTCCTTTTGAATTCTGTCAAATGTTGAAAGAAGAAATGATAAAAATTCCACAATTCTTTTTCAGAAAATAAAATGGGGACATTTTTCCCTACTCATCATAGAAAGCTGTAGGGAATTCTTAAATGTGATGTCACTTTGGCATCCATTTTGCATAAAGATGTAACTTTCTCAAAACAGAAGCAAGTGTCAATGACCTTTGACATAGCCTTCAATTTTATTCCAAACCCAAATGACTCAAGGTGGTAGACAAGAACTTGGAGGCATCTCTCCCACCTAGACTGGGCTCCTCACTTTTCTGCTAGCTCCTTTAAACAGACGATTCAGGTGCTGCCTGTGAACTTAAAGTGATCCATATCCTATTCTCTTATGTATTATATTTTTCTCTTGGCCTGACTTACTTATCCTTGCCTTGTGTGACCCAGGATAGATAGGATGGATACTGTCCTCTTGAATCTTTATGCCTTCCTTTCCCCAGATCTGTAAGGAAGATTCTTTAAAACTTATATTCTCTTGTGATGGTGGATTGAATTTTTGCCTCTGATGTGAGGGACTAGAGATTTCCTCAGGCTGTGTTTTCCCTGATACACTGGGCAGAATGTATTGCTGGGATTCTCCTGCAAGAGGAATGGTCAGACTGGTATAAACTAGACACAAACCAAACAAGAAATCAAGGATGTCTACCAGTAAAGATTGAGCATCACTATTCTAAAATTCCAAAATCTGAAACTTTTTGGATGCCAACTTGATACCACAATTGGAAAATCCCACATATGATGTCAGATGATAGTTGGCAGTTAACTTGTAGGCATATAACTTACAGCTTATTTAACCCAAGGAGACAAAAGATCCTCCTTTCCCCCATCTAGCTGTGATGTGTATATGCACCGAATTTCCCCACAAAGGCAGTATGATGCCACACGCAGGCCAGAGGCATGGACAGCAGCTTTCGTATGATGCCTCTTTTACCTCCCAGCATGTTCTGTTTTAGTTTGTTTTGTTTTTACTTATTCTCTACACTATGGTATAACCATATTGTCAGAAATGCAAAAGAGGCCTGTAGAAGTCCTTATGAGTAACAATGATAAAAATAAAAGAGAGGAAGCATCTTTGTTTATCTGTAGCACACAGCACATAAAGTCATGTGATGGAAAAACAGGATAGTGCCTGAAGTGTGAAATTCTCACTCAAGCATATTGAGTTAGTATAATATCCAAATATGACCTTAAACAGAAGAATAAGTTATTCAAACTCTATGTTGGAAGTGGTGAAGAGAATTTAATGAAAGATTACAAAACCTACTTCATGAAGCTAGAATGAAGATCTTAACAGTAAATTGAAAGAGTGGGATCATCAATATTATAGGAAATACGTGATGCTGAATACTTTATTGTCCATGAAATAAGTAAAGATCTATAAAAATGAACTGAAGATTGAAGGTGGCAGAATCTCAATGGGGCTTATCATAACAACCTTTATACCACCACCAACAAAAAGCAAAAGCGAATAACACTAGGAGGGCTGGGAGATTATGAAGGAAGGGTGTGTGCGTGTGTGCAGGCGTTTGTGCATGTGTGTGTGCGTATGTGTATGCATGATTTCCTGATGCCACATTCACATTGCAGTGCTGGACTGGAACTTGCTTTATAGACCAGACTGGGTTCCAACTTGTAATCCTTCTGCCTCAGCCTCCTGAAGGCTGGGATTTCAGGTGTGCACCACCACTTCTGACTCTGATTATTTGTTCTTTTTGTTAAGTTGACAAATTAATATTAATATTAATATTAATGGCTGCATAAGTTTAAGAAAAGACTGCCTTAAGTTTTTAAAAATTTGTGATAAAAGAGCATCTGCTGATCAAGAATCAGTGGAGAAATTCACTGATGAATTTGTGAAGGTCATCTCTGATGAAAGACTGATATTTCATCTGTAATGCTGATGAGATATCATTGTTTTCACACTATTGCCCACAAAAAGTCATTGACTGTAGCTGATGACTCAGTCCCTGCAGGAATTGAGGTTGTCCATGACAGAGTAACTGTGCTGACATGTACCAATACAGCATTTTGCATAATTTAAATTTGCTGTGGTAGGCAAAATATTGTGACCTCCCTATTTTAATTTCTTACCAATCCATTATCATGCTAACAAAAAGGCATGGGTCACCAGGGAAATTTTTTCTGAGCGGTCCTCATGAATATGTTCTGTCAGACTCATGCTTATTTCAGTAAAGCTGAACTGGCTCACAGGTACAGGATTGTGTTATTCCTTGTCAACTATTCTGCTCACCCCCAGTTGGATTCTCAACAAAAGAAATGTTTCTTCCGTGTACCTTCTCTCTCATGAATTCATTTGTCTGACCAGAATATTCTTAGATCAATGAAAAGTAAACAAAACATTTTTTCTTGACTGTGGAAAAAGCCATAGATGTGGAAGGTTTGCAAAGGAACTTTATATGAAGGATGATAGATTTGCTGTGGATAACATTAGAACACAGTGACCGAAGACTGCTGTGTACACCTGGCATAACATCTGACCAGTAACTCTTCCATTGATGATAAAGAACATGTGGCAACTTTTTGAAGGATTCTGTGTCCAATGAGAAAGAAATGTTTAACTGCCTAACATATACAAAAACATGTATCATTAGATTTCATCAGTAAACTGAAAGAAGTAACTCTCAAAGAAGTTTTTAACACGTGATCATTCATCCACTGATAGTGAAGTTTCCAAAATGATTTTGAATTAAGGTGATCATGATTCTACTGCTGATGAAAAGTTAATATTGTTAACATGCAGAAAAAGTACTGATAGATGAAATGATATGGTATCATGCATTTTTGAAACACTAGAGTAGCATGAATTCATAACAGAACAAGAAATTATGTCAGTTTAAATCACTTGATTTCTAAGGAAAAAAAAAAGCATTTCAATGAATCAAATGACTCTGCAGTACTGGAGAAATAATTTGAAAAAGCTAACTTCTTAAGCCTAGAGGGTCCTGGTCCTTCAACGGCTTCTTCTGACTTCTTTCTCAAAAAAGAAAACAATAATAACAACAAAAATGAACAAAAATCATCCAGTTTACAGTAACCTTTCAATCAAAACTTTGCCTCACAGGTGGAGACTGAAAGCAGCCATTCTTTGCCTCTACTGTTGGTTATCAGCTGATAAACCTGTATTGACAGGTTTCTGGGGATGTCACTGTGCTGCTTAGTTACTCTGAACCATCATTGTTCACTGTATTAATGCTATGTCATATTTTTAATAAGTATTTATCTTTGTATAAGTGAAAAATATGATTGCTTATCAGTAACATACAAATTTAGAGTCAGGTATGATAAAGATGTCAAACAATCACAGATTTTCTGCAAAGTTGACTATGATAGTGACACCTTTACTTTCCAGTGGTTCATGGAACACAAAGTTTATTTCATGTATGAAATTATTTTAACATATTACATAAAATATCCTTCAGGCTATGTGCATAAATTGTATATGAAACATAAACACATGTTGTGTTTAAATTGGGTTCTCATCCTTTGTATATGCATATATATACATGTATATGTGTAAATATTTTTTTCAAAAATCCAAAAAGGAAATTAAAATGTGAAACATTTTTGGACCCAAACATCTTGAGTGAGAGATATTTAGGTTTTCTTTATGAGGAGCCCTGTGCATTAAGAGTAAATAACAAAGCATGATTAAGCTGAAATTGGTAAGTTGTACCTGTTATTCCAACATTAGGGAGGTGAAGGCTGCAGGGGGATCATGAGTTTAAGACCAGCTTGTGCTATATAGCAAGTTTAAAATCACCCTGGACCTTGTCTCATAAAAAGAAAGCAAAAACAAATAAAGAATGATAACTTGATCATAGCTCAATCTTTGTGTTTCTCACTTGAAAGAATCACTCTAATACTAATTTCTCTAATATTTCTGTGTCTTCCTCTGTCTCTGTGCATTGCTTTCTTTCTTATCCTTTCTATATAATTTATCCTCATGCATACTAACAAAACAATTCATGTCATTTCATTCCAATATTAAGCTCAGCTTCCAACTTTCATTCCTCATTAGCCAAAGACTCCATCAACTTTCTCTGTTTTAAGATCCCACAGCACATATTCCTTAAAGTATTCAATTGCCTGCATGGTAACAAACTTTCTGTTTTCCCTGCCTCTGTGTTTATTTTGTATATCTAGAGAAATAAGACTCTGTGGTATAAGTTTAATGCCCTATTTGGCACTCACATTTTGAATTGGTTTTCTTGCATAGTTCATTTTTGTAGTTACACTGTAACCTGAGTTATTTCAATTTCTTTTTAAGTATTTTAACAATAGCTGCATATCTAGGTATAAAATACAAAATTATCCCAGACAAATCTCAAATCTTCTCTATAAATTCAACTTTCTAAGGAACACATTTCCTTTGTCTTGTTAGTTCTTTAATTAGCTGATATGATAAAGGAGTAATAGCAAATTCATGAGGAAGTATAGGAAGAGGAAAAAAATCCTTAGGAGGTAGAATGGTGAAGGATTCATGACAATAATAACAATAAAATCCATTTCTGAGAAAAAATATTGCTTCAGAATAGAGACAAGATTGAAAAGCAAGCCAGAAATCAATATAACCAAACCATTACAGACAATCAGAAGAAAGGACAATAAAAGTAACTTTGTCTTGATAAAAACAGAGTAGCTCTTCCCCAAAAATGGAAGGGCAAAAAAGATTTTTAAGACATAAAAACTTAATGTAAATTAAAGCATTTGGTTTTAGTTGGTGTCTTAGTTGTAAACTATTTAGTCCAGTCTTACCAGATGCACAAAGCAAAGGACATAACTTTTCAAGGATACCCCAAGAGAGGTCCTCTTAACACTTGTTGGTCATAGCCAGAAACATGAAAATTTTAAAGCTGTAATTTGACATCTACAATGAAGAACCCTGTAAGATGTACATTGGGCAACTTTTAGAGTATCTGCAAATTACAAACTATATTGTATGGAAAAAGAAAAACATATCAAGCATATCCATATAGTCTCTGTATATATCCCTTTAAATATCTATGTTTGTATCTATATCCATATTAGTATCTACATACTCAGCTTATAGAGTTTACCTTCAAATAGCTTCATCCTACTTATGCCATCAGCATCAATGGCATACTTGAAAAGATTAGCATTTGAATAGGAATAAAGCAGTTATACTATGGGCAAGAGAGCCCCTAAACTAGACGAAATCTGCAATATCAGAGGATCAGAGGAGACAATAGTGGAATCAGGCCCCCCTAAAGTCCCAGTTTCAAGGCAGGAGACTCTTTTGTATTTGTGCATGTTTGCTGTTATTAAGTGGGCGTTATTCAGTGATTCCTTTTCTGCTTTCATTCATCATCATCATCTAAAGTGGATTACAGCTAATGATGGGGAAATATACAGCAGCCATTTGGGTGTGTGAGGATATTTATTTGTCTGTTGAGCATGAATTTTTGTGAACACAGTCATTTTTCAATGTCCCACAAGTTGCACTGATTTATATGCACGCAGATTTTAAAAAGTGGAAATTAATTTCATGCCATCAATTTACTTTTCTGCTGAGTAGTTTAGGATACAAGGATATTAGTTCAAAATGTAAGAATAAAATTACGTTCCAGAAGCATACTTTATCCAGTCACTTGGACACTTTCTATAAAGAGAGATCTTATGAGTATGTATAAGTTCTTAATTTTACATTTCAAATAATATAAAAATAAAATATTACATTTACTTCCACCCCATATAAAACTGTTTTTTAAAACATACATGACTTTTTCTTTTTTGTTTTTTTTGCTGGCATGATATATTTTACTTTTTAGTTATTTTTTCATTTTTTAAGTGTGCTGGGTGGGGTTACATTGTGGCATGTACAGAAGTTCTTAAAATGTATCAAATATATCATACTTGAAGTCACCCCCTCATCAGTCTCTTTTATCCATCCTCCCCCCATTCATGGAATAGTTTCAACAGTTCTCATTTTTCCATTTACACACATTTGTTCACACTATTTGTACCATATTCACCATTCTATGTCCTTTCCCCACGTCCTTGCCACCGCTGGTAGCAACTCCCCAGGCTGTTAATTATGTTAGCTGATATTCTTAGAGAGAGGACCTGGTCGCCATCAACATCCTGTTCAGGTAGATGAACTGCTTTTTTTTTTTTTTTTTTTTTACTGTGGTGGGAGTTGAATCCAGGTCATCAGGCCTACTAGGCAGGCACTCTTTCTGAACTTCACCCCAGCACTATGGAGGAATTATTTAAGTCTTTAAGTATGATCGGTTCAAAACAACAGAATTATTCATTTATTGTGACACTAATTTATCATTCTTCAAAGATGTGCAAATAAATTTTAAGATCCAGTCACCTAGTCAAATAGACAACCTAAATTCATTATAAAACAGCATACTAATTTCATGTTTAACATTGTTCTGTGCATTATGCTACATGAATATTCTTTAAGAAAGTTGTTTTACTGAAATTAATGTTCACATTTTTTGATAATATTGGCGTTTGAACTTAGGGCACTGCACTTGCTAGGCAGGAACTATATCACTAAGCCATCTCTCCTTTTTGCTTTGCTTTAGATTTTTTTTTTTTTTTTTTTTTTTTGGCTAGAGTCTCCTGCATTTTGCCTGGGACTGACTGGACCACTATCCTCTTATACATGCCTCCCATGTCATTGAAATTGTACATATGTATATGTATCACTAAACCTGGCTTCCTTGTTGAAATGGAGTCATGCTGTTTGTCTGGGCTGGCCTTAAGTGGAGACCCTGCTTATCTCTGCTTCTTGAGTAGCTGAGAATATAGATCTATGCTACCACATCTGTCTCTGATATCCTCATTTCTTTATATGCTGTTTTAATCTGATTTACCAAAGAAAGATGAAGCTTAACAAAATATGCCTTTCAAAAATATATATACCCATGTAAAGTAACAGAAGTATGTCTGCTTCTACAAGTATGATGTATATTATTTTCATTTTACTGGTGAAGTATTTGATATCTGTAGAAGAGCAGAAAGTTATTAAATGTTAATGAAACAGATGTCAAAATAAATACAGAGTCCTTCAGATCATGCATAGCATCTCATAGGTGTTTATTATCATAGCTGTATTCCAGACATGCATAGAATACATTGGGCCACACTGTCTTCTATGATATATTAGCAGTTCAAATTGCATCTATCTTAAGGAAACTATGACTGCATATTGACAATAAAAATGGAGGTTTTAGAAGAAAATGCTTGTATTTATAAACTGCATTCTTTTAATATGTCACAAACATACCATAAGACCTTTAATGTACACAGTTAAATTTGATAATCTTTCAGTAGAACAAGGCATAATTCCAGTTCCTGCTTGCTGCTGAGAGAGGACTGTCAGGAATGGAGAATCCTACTTCCATCTAAGGGGCTCTAGTAACTTCACATTCATCACCGTTGTGATCACTTCTCTCAGGTTGAATGCTAAACAATGTGAACGTGTCACTTGGCATTTCGTTATATGGAATGCATGCCTCCTGTTCTCCTCTTTAGTATTCCTGAGTAGCCTTCATCAACATACTCAAACATCAAATCATTGTTTTCTATCACCCCTTGAAATGTACTACTTTTTCAAGTCACAAATATGTCGTAAATTGTATTAATTGATCTTAGAGTTTAATTTAAAAAAACTGTGTTTCTTTGAATGCAGTATGTACAAATCATTCTTCTGAACTGAAGTCCCATAAAGTCTATGAACAAGGCAATGGCCTTCTACATTCTCGTAATTCCAGGTGAAGAATCACAGATCCTGAGGGGAAGCTTCTGAGAGTAATTTTCAAACAAAATGTGTGAAAGAACTGGCTATTTCCCTGCAGAAATGAAGGAGTTTGGTAAAGCAGAGGATAAGAGGTGAGTCTTGGGAAAGCTCTATTTCTGGAGTTGAACAAAATAATTTGTAGATTTAAGTAAGCGATTATCCTTTCAAAATGGTGAAGATGGGAAAAGAAAGGGTCTCAAGATAGAACTTTTGAAAAACCAGTCAGTATTAACTTTAATAAGAAAAACTAGACATACCTTACACAAGATGCAATTAAGAAAAGTACACTTAAAATTGACAAAAAAAATCTTAAATTAAGAAACTAAATAAAACTCTCTTACTATTTCTGCCCAAAATGATTGCCTCATGCTGCAAATCAGGAAATGTCAAATAATCATGAATAATAAAACAGAAAGATGGAAAACAACAAAGCAAATATACATTCAGATTTACTAAAAGAGCATAGAATATGAAAATCAAAAACTTTTGTCAGATAAAAATATTTTGAGACAGTATTAACATAAGAGAATTATTTAATGCAACTTTGTAATATTAATTAAATATAAATGAATAAGCTACTGAAAATGTATGCAGGAGAGAAAAAGACATTTAAAAAACTAAGAATAAAGAAGACACGTTGTGACATAATTTTAAAGAAGCTGAGAATAATTACATTATTGCTGAAGACTGTGGAAAGCCTATAAAGATAAGGGGTCAAGAACAACACTTTCCATATTTGAGACAGCAAGTCTACTTGGTCTGATAAATGAGTTGTGAATACAGCTACATGGGTATTTTTAAGAGGAAAATTTAAGAAATAAATATGTAGGTCATCCTATTTTATTTTTCCCTATGCTACCATCATAGTCACGTGCCACCTATGCCAGCTACAGGTTGTTTTAATTTTTATTTGTTCTTATTCATTCATTTACTCATGTGTGCATACATTGTTCGGGCCAGTTATTCCCCCTAGCCCCTGCTCCCTTCCCTTCCCTCCCCTCCCTCACTTCCAGACAGAACCTGTTCTGCCATATCTTCAATTTTGTTGAAGAGAAGACTTAAGCAATAATAAGAAAGACAAAGCATTTTTGTTAGTTGAGATAAAGATAGCTATACAGAGAGATTCTAGCATTACTTCCTGAATTGATTCATCTCTATCTGACCTTTTCACTAGTTATCAATCACTTTCCCATATTGACCTTGGTCACTTTAAGGTTACTGTATTAGCTCCTCTGCAGTGGGGACATCAAACACTTTGATGTTTTCGGTTTCCTCTCTATTCCCATACTTCCCATATGTTCTCTCCCCTTAGCCTGTGACCCAAGTCCAACAACATTGCTGCACTTGCCCTAAATCTAAAGTCCTCCTGTGAGGAAGAATATATGATTTTTGTTCTTCTGAGCCTGGCTAACCTTGCTCAGAATGATGTTCTCCAGTTCCATCCACTTACTTGAGAATGATAAGATTTCATTATTCTTCATAGCTGAGTAAAAGTTTACTGTATATAATACCACATTTGCTTAATTCATTCATCAGTAGTGGGGCATTTTGGCTGTTTCCATAACTTGGCTATTGTGAATAGTGCTGCAATAAACATGGGTGTGCAATAGTCTCTGGAGTAACCTGAGTTGCATTCCATTGGGTATATCCCCAGGAGTGGGATTGCTAGATCATATGGCAGATCTATGTTTAGATTTTTAAGAAGCCTCCAAATTTTTTTCCAAAGTGGTTGCACTAGCTTGCATTCCCACCAGCAGTGTAAGAGGGTTCCTTTTTCCCCACAGCCTCACCAACACCTGTTGTTGGTGGTGTTTTGATGATAGCTATTCTAACAGGGGTGAGGTAGAATCATAGTGTGGTTTTAATTTGCATTTCCTTTATGGCTAGAGATGGTGAGAATTTTTTCAAGTGTTTTTTGGCCACCAGAATTTCTTCTTTTGAGAAAGTTCTGTTTAATTCAGTTGCCCATTTCTTTATTGGCTCATTGATTTTAGGAGAGTTTAGTTTTTAAGTTCCCTGTATATTCTGGTTATCAGTCCTTTGATGTATAGCTGACAAATATTTTGTCCCACTCTGTGGGTTGTCTCTTCAGTTTAGAGACCATTTCTTTTGTTATGCAGAAGATTTTTAATTTTATGTAATTCCATTTGTTCATCCTTTCTCTTAGTTACTGAGCTGCTGGGGTTCTATTGAGGAAGTCCTTGCCTATACTTATTACTTCCAGAGTATTCCCTGCTCTTTCCTATAATAATTCCAGAGTTCTGGGCCTGATATTAAGGTCCTTGATCCATTTTGAGTTGATACTAGTATAGGGTGATAAACATGGATCTACTTTCACTTTATTGCAAACAGATAGCCACTTTTCCCAGCAACATTTGTTGAAGAGGCTGTCTTTTCTCCTTCGTATGTTTTTGGTGCCTTTGTCAAAAATAAGGTGGGCATAGCTGTGTGGATTCATATCAATGTCCTCTATTCCATTCCACTGGTCTTCATGTCTGGTTTTGTGCCAGTATCATGCTGTTTTTATTGATATTGCTTTGTAATAAAGTTTGAAGTCAAGTATTGTGATACCTCCAGCATTGCTCTTTTTTCCTGAGTTTTGCCTTGGCTATTTACAGTCTCTTGTGTTTCAAAATGAACTTTAAGATGAATTTTAAAACTCTGTGGTGAATGTCATTGGGATTTTATTGGGAATTGTGTTTAACATGTAGATTGCTTTTGGTAGTATAACCATTTTTACTATGTTGATTCTACCAATCCATAAGCATGGGAGATCATTCCACCTTCTGTAGTCTTCCTCAGTCTCTTTCTTCAGGACTTTGTAGCTCTCCTTGTAGATGTCATTCACATCCTTTAGTAAGTTTACTTCTAGGTATTTGATTTTTTTGAGGCTATTGTAAATTTAATTGTTTCCATATGTTCTTTCTTAATTTCTTCATTGTTGGTGTTTAACAAAGGTAATGGTTTTTGTAAGTTGATTTTGTATCCTGCCACCTTGCTGTAGCTGTTTATGTGTCTAGGAGTTTTGGGGTAGAGTTTTTTGGGTCTTTAAGATATAGGAACATGTCATCTGCAAATAGGGACATTTCGACAGTTTCTTTACCTATTTGTATTCTTTTTAATTCTTCTTCTTGCCTAATTGATCTGTCTAGGAATTCTAGTACTATGTTGAATAGGAGTGGGGATAATGGGCACCCTTGTGTTGTTCCTGATTTTAGGGGAAATGGTTTCAGTCTTTCACCATTAAGTATAATGCTGGCTGTAGGTTTGTCGTATAAAGCCTTTACACTGTTGTGGTACTTTCTTTCTATTCCTAGTTTTCTTAGAGCTTTTATCATAAAATGGTATTAGATCTTACCAAAGTCTTTTTCTGCATGTATTGAGATGATCAATACATCTTTGTCTTTGCTTCTATTAATGTGCTGTATTACATTTATAGATTTGTGTATGTTGAACTACTCCTACATCCCTGGGTAGAAGATTTTTCTGTTGTGTTGTTGGATTCAGTTTGCCATTCTTTTATTGAGGATTTTTGCTTTGATGTTCATTAAAGAGATTGGACCATTGTTCTCCTCTTTGGAGGTGTCTTTGTCTGGTTTTGGGATGAGTGTAATACTGGTTTCATAAAATGAATCAGGCAGTGTTCTTTCCCTTTCTATTTCATGGAACAGTTTAAGGAGGGTTGGTATTAGTTCTTCTTTAAAGGCCTGATAGAATTCAGCAGAGAATCCATCAGGTCCTGGACTTTTCTGTTGTGGGAGACTCTTTATTGCTGCTTCAATTTCATTTTGTGTTATAGATCTATTCAGCTGATTAATATCTTCATGGTTCAATTTTGGATGTTCATAAGTATCTAGAAATCTGTCCATTTCTTCGAAATTTTCAAATTTATTAGAATATAGGCTCTCAAAGTAGTCTCTGATGATTTCCTGGATTTCCATGGTGTTTGTTGTTAACTGCCCTTTTGCATTTCTGATTTTATTGATTTGGGTTTTTTGTCTCCTCATTTTAGTCAGGTTTGCCAAGGGTCTGCCAATCTTGTTTTTCTTTTTTTTTAAAAAAAAACAGCTTTTTGTTTCATTGATTCTTTGTAAGGTTTTTTGTTTGTTGTTCCTATTTCATTAATTTTAGTCCTTATTTTTATTATTTCTTTCCTTCTGCTTGTTTGGGATTTGCATGTTCTTGTTTTTCTAGGAGTTTGAGATGTAGCATTAGGTCATTGACTTGAGATCTTTCTGTCCTTTTAATATATGCACTCGTGGCTATAAACTTTCCTCTTAGGACTGCCTTTGTTGTGTCCCATAGTTTCTGGTTGGTCATATGTTCATTTGCATTAACTTCCAGGAAACTTTTAATTTCCTCTTTTATTTCATCAATGACCCATTGATCATTGAGCTGTATGTTGTTCAACTTCCAATTATTTGCATGTTTTCTACTGTTGTTTTTGTTGTTGAGTTCTAGTTTTAATGAATTGTGATCATATACAATGAATGGGATTATTTCTATTTTCTTATATTTGCTGAGGCTTGCTTTGTGCCCTAAGATATGATCAATTTTGGAGATGGTTCCATGGGCTGCTGGGAAAAATGTATATTGTGCAGAAGGTGGATGAAATATTCTGTGGACATCAGCTAGGTCCATTGGATCTATGGTGTGATTTAGTTCTAGAATTTCTTTAGTAATTTTTTGTTTAGATGACCAATGTATTGGTGATAGAGGGGTATTAAAATCTCCTCCTACCACTGTATTGGAGTTATATGCTGTTATATCCTCCAGAGTATTTTTGATGAAATTGGGTGTATTGACATTGAGTGTATATAGGTTAATAATTATCTTTTCCTTTTGGTGTATTTTGCCTTTTATTAGTATTGAATATCCTTCTTTATCTCATTTGATCAATGTAAGTTTGAAACCTACTTTGTCCAAGATAAGTACTGCTCCTTCTGCATGGTTTTGGAGGCCATTGTCTTGGTAAATCTTCTTCCAGCCTTTCACCCTAAGCCAGTGCTTGTTTCTGTCAATGAGATGGGTCTCCTGTAAGCAACAGATTGTGTGTCTTCCTTTTTAATCCAGTTTGCCAAATGGTGTCTTTTGATGGGGGAGTTAAGTCCATTAACATGCAGTGTTAGTATTGATAGGTATGTGGTTATTCCTGTCATTTAATTGTTTTTGTTGTTTAAGGGTTGATTTTGTGCACCTCAATCAATGTAACTCTCTGATTCCTTGTGTTTTCTTCTCCTGTGGTTTGGTACTCCATGTCCTTTCATGGTTTTGTTTGCTTTCATTTTCTGTGTGCAGAATTTCTTGAAGAATCTTTTGTAATGGTGGCCTATGGTCATATATTGTTTTAGTTTCTTCTTATCATGGAAGACTTTTATTGTCCCATCTATTTTGAATGATAGTTTGTTAGGTAGAGTATCCTAGGTTTGAAGTTATTTTCACTCAGTTCCCAGAAGACATCATTCCATGCTCTTCTTGCTTTTAAGGTTTCCGTTGAGAAATCTGCTATAATTTTGATGGGTTTACCTTTGTATGTTATTTGTTTTTTCTCTCTTACAACCTTCAATATTCTTTCTCTATTCTCTGTGCTTGTTGTTTTAATGATAATATGTCGTGGGATAGTTCTATTTTAGTCAAATCTGTTTGGTGTCCTGGAGGCTTCCTGTACCTGAATGGGCATAGCTTTTTCTAGATTTGGGAAATTTTCTGTTTTTATTTTGTTGAATATATTATGAATCCCTTTTGCTTGCATCTCTTCTCCTTCAATGCCCATGAGTCTCTGGTTTGGTCTTTTGATGGACTCAGTGAGTTCTTGCATATTCCTTTCACAGGTCTTGAGTTGTTTGATTAATAACTCTTCAGTTTTTCCTTTAATTTCCATTTCATTTTCAAGTGCTGAGATTCTGTCTTCTGCTTGTTCTAGTCTGCTCGAGTACCTTTCATTTTGTTTTGTATTTCTGTTTCATTCTTTTTTTCTGAGGTTTTCCATATCCTGAGTCAATTCCTCTTTAATATTGTCAATTTTAATCTTTCATTCATTTATCTCTCTATTTATAGTGTTCTCTGTTTCACTTTGATGTTTATTTAGGACTCCTATGAGTTCATTTATTTGTTTTTGAGTCTTCTCATATTCTTCATTTTTGGTGTCTTGGAATTTATTGAGTGCCTCTTGTACATTTTGGTTGACCATGTCTAGTAACATCTCCATGAAATTCTTAATGATTACTTGCAGGATTTCTTCTTTCAGTTTGTTCTTATGGAATTTTTTGGGTGCCTTGGCATAGTTTACCTTTGTTTTGTTGGATTCTGTAACTAGGTGTCTGTTTTCTTTGTTTCCTTCTGAATCCTGTATTAAATTATTTTAGGGGAGAGAATGGTTTCCATCCCTTTTTCATCTTCCTATCCCTTGACTTGGTACTGTGTAAATATATTCTAGATATGCTATTGGTGGTTTCTGTCACCTGTTTTCTTTCTCTTGGTTTAATTTTGTTTTGTGGGTGTGTTGAGTTTTAGGTTAGTGTATGTATGCTATTTCTGTACTTGGTCTGTGTGTAATTTAGTACTAGCTAACTTACAATAGTAAAGTTAACAAAACAAAATAAAACAAACAAAAAACCCAAAGAAATCAACAGGGAGAAATGGACAAACACAAACAAACAAGGAAACTGGAAATAAAAAACCAAACAAACACACAAAAAATTCCAGGTTCAGGAACAATAGAATTTCAATCTTCATAATTCTGGTGTTACTCCTTCAGTATTCAGTCCTGGTGTTGGTATTTAAGCAGATACTCTGTCTTATTCTCACCATGTGGTTGGAGAGTCTTGTTAGTTTTCTTTTCTGTCTTTCAGAAGCAGCTACTTAGTCAGCTCCTTCCTCTGTGAGGTGTGGCAGATTGAGTTTGTATATTGTCCTCAGGTTCTGGAGATCAGCTCTGTAGACCGCCAGCCATCCTGCTTTGGAGTTGGGTTTTCACTGTGCTGGTTTACTGGGAGCTTGTTTCTTTGCTTTTCTCCCTTTCTCTGGGGCAAGGTCAGAGATCCATCAGCTGCCTCCCTGCTGTCAGTGTGTTATGATGGTTTGCTGATTGTTTTTCAATTTTGCAGTGTCATTTGACTTTAGATGTTGCTCACTGGCTCAGGAGATGAGGTTTGTGGATTGCTACCTGTCCTATTTCAGGCAGCAGCTTATCACCTACCTGCTGTTGGCCCTTTTGCCTATCCAGTCTTTGTTTACTGAAAGTTCCCATGGGAGATCGGTTCCTTGCCCTTCCCCTTTCTCTAGTGTGCTTATAGCACCCCACCCCCTCTGCTGTGTGCTAGTTTTCAGTTCCTTCTTTATTGTTCAGGTTTTTTTGTTTGTTTTTGTGTGGTGGGAAGGTCAGTTTGTCCAGGGGGCTATCCTGGTTTATCCCAGGGGTGGCTGTGGGAATACCACATGATGCTTGGTGCTAGCCTGTTGGTCTGCCAGATGTCTCCAAGCAGGTTTGGAGCCTGTGTCTGGTGGCTCAGCAGCCCTCCTCTTTTCTCAGTGTAATGTGGCATGGAGAAGCTTTGCATGGGCTGGGAGTTCAGGGTGTCAAAGTTTTGATTCTTCTTGGTGCTTTATTTCTGCGAAGTGTGGCTCCAGCATTTCAGCAAGATTTTTGATTTATGGAGCTCACACTATCTGTTTCTGCCCTCCAGTTGCCATCTTGGATCCTCTCTCTCTCCATATTTGTAATTTTTATAAGCCACTAACTCGTGATCATTTATTACACTAGCAAAAGGATGTAATGCAAATAGTTGCATGTTGTGATCATCACAAGTTAGAGGACATTTTAAAACTCTGAAATGCAATGCAAAAAAAAACCTTAAATTTTGTTTTAAATATGTACTTTGAATAGAGACTCAAATAGGTGATTGATTCTATCACCTAAACAACTATAAAGGAAATATTATATGCCTGCCATGATAGTGCACATCAACTTCATAAAATTACCTGCATGAAGATGTATATACTAAATTGAATGGAGTGGTACATGCCTGTAATCCCAGCACTAAGGAGGCTGAAGCCAAAGGATCTTGAGTTTGAGACCACTCTAGGCTACATAGCAAGACCCTGTCCAAAAAGTTTAAAATCATGTGCGAATCCTATTGCAATAAATTATTTGCAAATGTAACTTAAAGTCACAAGGAAAAGGAGTTGGTAAATTCAAAATCAGAATTCTCACTCACAGAGATTCAAGTTCTATAATTTCCCTCAGACAAAAATGAGTCTTTATGAAAATTATGAATTATTACACTCACTATCTTAAATAAACTCAATATTTAATAATAGTATGAATGGATTGAAGTATAGGCAAGATGTTATTCCTGACATTTAATCAATCTACTTAGTCAAATTTTAATTTTTCACACTATTTTATTGGATTTTTAGCATATGTATATATTGTTCTTTAACTATAATTCTCATAGATGAGCTATGTTCTTTAATAGCTAATGTGTCACCCATGTCTCTGTTCCTGAATTCTTTTTTGATAACTCATTTCCAAGATTGCTGGCTTCTTGTTATTACCCATTCTTCAAGGAAGAAGTAAGGGTGCATTATTTCCATGTTTTCTATTTACTGACCAATATCTGACTGTTGTTTCTTCATAAATCATAGCTTGACTACTGATAATTTCTTAGGCAACAGTTTCTTTTCCTCAGAAATATATTAAGAAGTTTCCTTGATTTTCTACTGTTTTATGTTTTTATAGTTGAATACAAGTTCATTTTAATGACTTTGTCATTGGTACCTGGTTTTAAAGAATTCCCCTCCTTAGAAAGTCAAATATTTTAAAAAGTTAAGTCTCTAAATTTGTTAAATTTTTGGCTATAGAAGCTTTATTCATAACAGTAAAAGACTGTAAACAAATGTCAGCTGACATGTTAATAAATCATGATATAGGTGTAGAATAAACTGCTGGCCAATAACAAATAAAATGAACTACTGGTACATGCAGCAACATGGGCAAAGTTTACATGTATAATTTTGGGAAAAAGAAACGAACATTACATACCATGGAATCTTACATATGTGCAACTCTACAAAAGGTGCATCTGATATGTAATGATATGTTGTAATTATGTGGCCTGATACTTGGAGTAGGAAGAGGCTTAGCTGAGAAGAAGCTCAAATAAACTAGTTGACATACATAGAACCCTGATACAACAACACATGTTTCTTTCTAATGGACCTACAATATAGCAAATTGACTGTATGTTGAGTCTAAATTTAAGGAAAACATTTGGAGCTTGCTTTCTAATCACAATAGTATTTTAGATTAGAAATTAGTAATAGAAAGAATACTAGGAAATTGTCATGTGCTAGAAAATTTTTAATTCCTTATTCAAGTGTTACTAATACATTCAGTTCTCAAAAAAAGCTAAAATGAGATATAATTTCAGAGTTAGCTTTCTGGCTTTGGGTTTCTCTGCTGTATGTATGATACTCTTATCCTTCATACCTATAGCTTTTTCTCTCATTTTCTTTTTAATTCATCACTCACCATAAATAAAACCATTTCTCCCAATCATTATTAGAGTTTCAAATATGTTGATTCATGAGCTACAAATAAAATTTTACAGCTAGGAATTAATTGAGTATTAAATATTTGATTTTCATATACTTTGTTATCAATTGTAATTGACAGAGCATTTTGATCCTTGGTATTTCTGATACATATCTTTGTACTAACAATTTGTTAAATGGATACCACAATCCCACTAAATCCATTACTGTCCATTAGCATGCTGTGTTCTATTCTTCTTCCTTCATAATTCACAGAGATCTGCTCCCAGGAGGTTGACCTAAATGATTATATTATTGGATTCCCTTCCTCCTTGCTTCTAGGAACTTGTCAGAGCCCAGCAGGAAATGAAAGCAAACAAGGAAGAAGAGGTGAAGACACTTTACTTCAGATTGGTGCTACTACTGTTTTATGACATGTAGGTTCTCTCAATATGATGGCAGTTTTACTGACTACATAATGCAAATGCCTTATTACAGACCATCTTAGTTTCTGAGTAAGCACTAAGATTGAATATCTGAAACATTATTCCATTATTAAATGGAAATGAAATATGCAAGACTGAACCCAAATAGTTCTGGATGCACAAGAGAGCTACTTAGCATTGGCTCAAACTGTTTTGCTACCTGTTTCTCAATATGCATCTGTAATCTCTCCATCCATTTCTTTTAGCAGTTATTGAAAGGTAAAACACAGACCTGGTTGAAAGCTGAGTCTGCCTAATATGATGGAAGTGATTAATTATTCCCCTTACTGCCAACCTCAGAGATGTCATAAAAGGTAGGGTTAATGTTAACTTTTCTTAATGGGAAGAAATTTAGATAATAAAATTACACACATATACATACACACACACCATGTTTTCTGTATATCATATATAAATGTTCACTCCTGTAAAAGAAATGCAGCCCTAAGATTGGTTTTAACTGAATCACAGGGATAGCAAAACATTGCCCAACTGTTCAGAACCTTACATTAAAAAAAAGTAGAAATTGATGACAAGTCTGAAAATGAGGTAAGTGGACCTCTCATAACACACAGAGAAGGGGATGGTATATGTATATCACATATATGGCTTTGAGTAATGAAGTTGACAAAATGAATCATTCTGCCATTCTGTGTTTGTCTATCATCCTTTTTCCCTAGTAAATACCAGTGCTTGCTGAAGGAGACCATAAGAGTGGCTTTGTCTTAATGGCTTGGAGAATATTTATTGTTCACCGATATAGTTTTTTCCTCAATATACTTGATCTGGCTACTAATACTGGTGAATACCCAACCTGCCAAAGAAGAGGTAGCATGATGTTACCCTTAAATGTCCCCATTGTCCAAAAGCGTAGGCCCAGTGGAAATTGATTTCATTGGACCCTCTAAAAATAGTGGGACTTCACTTTGTATTCACAGGAATAAACCTCTATACTTCCTTGCCACTAGCATTCTTGTCAGCACCAAAATTAATAGATTTCAAGGATTCAGTGCCATGAATCCTTACATGATTGATAGTACAACTCTAAGCAGAAGAAAGATTGCAACTGGTTTGCAACCATAAAATTCATTTCTTCTTACCAATTATCTCAATACCAGGAACAAGTGTCTTGATGAATGCTGGAATCACAGCTACAGAGTTAATTGAGGTTGTAATTGAGCGCCATTTTCAAACAGAAAATGTCCATACCATGTAAAAAATTACCTTAAATTTGCAATGCGCTCAGGATGCCATCCTAGTATCTTCATTAACCTTTCCAAGGAGTCAGACTATTTTATATGTAGCAATGAGTCCAGGAACCAAAATAATAGTCCTCATATGAATAGGCCCCAAACTCTTGAACTTTATTAATAACTTAGACTACCTCTACTTTTTGCTCTGTTTCCAATTTAGGGCCGTACTTTTCCATATTGCTGCCTATTAAGATAACCATACCTACCAATGTCATCCTTAGCCAAAATCAGGTTTCTAGAGCTGAGAAGATTATTTGTTAGTTATGGAACCTATGCCAGTCCTACATGCCCCAATTTTCCCTTTCCTGGGTGTTATTATGAAAACCGGATAGGATGATAGCTTAGCAAATGAACAATAATATAGAAGTTACAGCTTCAAGTGTCAACAGCTATGGGAATATCTGTTTGCTTAATAGCAGTTTTTCTTTTTAGTTTGTTCATTCATTTGATTTTTGAGAGAGAGTCTTATAATGAAGAACAAGCTGGCTTCAAACTTGCAATCTTCTTGCCTGAGCTTTCGTAGTGCTAGGATTACATATGTGAGATATCACACATAGAAAAATAAGGGTATATCTGAAGCTTTCCCTTCTTTTCAATATAAAAATTTCCTACTCTTTTTCCTTCCTTGGCACCTGCCAAATATAAGGGATTTGTCTGGCTTTATTCTATAGCAAGCTCAGAATAAATACCTTCTTCTTGCTCTCATGGGCAGTGTTTCTTTACTTTTCAGGTGAAAGCACACTTCACAGTTTGTCCACATACATAACGAGATACCCCCTAAAAAGCAGTAACTGATATATAGTGCTGCCTTATTATGATCAAAATGCCTGAAGCCCTGTAAGGTGAAACTTCCTCATGGCTACACTGGATTCCTTTCTAGAAGCACAGAAAGACTTGAATCTACTAGAAATGTTTTGTCATTGTCTGTGTGGGGGGGAGTGTAGGAGTGTGTGGGTATGAGTGTGTGATGAGAATAAAAGGAAAATGTTGAAGTCATGGAGTCATTGGGACTACCCATAATCACTACTTTCTTGCCAAGGAATACTAAAAGAGGAAAAAGTACAGCAATTTGATGAATACTATTTTTAGGTGAGAATGAAGGATTGAGTTTTCCCATGAAGTAAAGAATCACACACTTGAATTTCTGGCCCAGGTAAAGGGGAACATGGGTTGGCTATAAAAAGAGTTATTTATTAACTCTGGCTCTGGGTTTTATATTGCATTTAAAGCAAAACCCTGGCATTATATAGCAATTGTGTTACATATGTATTATTTTTTTCTCCTGTGACCTTACGTGAAGAACAATGGAGGTAAAGGTGACCAAGTTCACATCATCTTATGAATAAAAGCTAATAAATGGTATTCTGTGAATTTCTTATATTGGTGATGCATACTTTTCACTAAAATGAAGAGCAAGAGTTCATGGTGACAGAGAAAGAGAAGCAAAGGATCTCTGCTTCACTCCTTTGGTCAGCTATTAACTTCTTACTATTAATATTTGTCAGCATCATCTCTATTGCAAAATGAGGTTTCTGGTGCCAAAAAGATTATTACTTAGCTAGATCACTGCCCATGCTATTTCCACATGCCCCATTCCCCTGCTTCCAGGGTAGCACAACAGTCAGATAACTTGGCCTATGTGTACCTGTGTTGCTATTGGTGAGGAACCTTAAGAATTGAAACCTGTACAGTTTTATAGAAGAGGGGCAGACTGATATAATCATGCCAGTGTAAGCAAATTCTACTCGGGTAGGATCTCGAGTTCTTACATTTTAGAATATAAAAAAATTCATTTGGGAGAAGATTACAATGCAGTGATAAATTCTGGGTCCAAAAATCTCATGCCTCTTTGAAATGCAAACATGCACCTTTGAAAAGAAAAATCTCCTTGCATTCTCTTCTTTATAATAAGTCATAATTCAGCTTTCAGGAATTATTCCTTTATAAAACTTTTCCCTAAGTCACACATTGCCTCCCTTAGAAAGCTAACACACAGAGTCCAGAATGAGCTGCCCTGTCTCTTATGTCTGTGTGGCTGTGGTAAACACAGAGCTCTGATGAGAAGTTAGACAGGGAACTGCATTGAACTCCAGGTGTACATCACCTGGCTCCCTCCTTGTGTGTTAAATCTGGCCTGGTAGTTTCACCCTTGATGAAAATTCCAGTGTCTTTTAGTGCTGCCTTCTTCATACAATCTAGTCTTTCACATTTGCATTGACTTCTTCCTCTTATTTGCTTTTGAAATTGTAGGTGATTAACATCCATTTTAATAACCCACTATACTCATTGTTCTGCCCATAAACATGTTTTTAAGACAGTTCTTCACAAATGAATTCTTGTAATAATCTGAGAGTACCATCTCCTTCTCACTAACACCCACCTCATTCTGCCTTATTTAAAAACCATCTGTGTTTATGTATATTTCCATTAGCCAAAGAAAACATAGTGGATATATACATTGGGCATTTCACCATCCATTTTTCCTTCACACTGTATTCCTTATTATTTAGTGCTATATCAATATTCATATTTGTATTACCATTTTTATATTGAAGATATTTTATTTTTCATAATTTTTTGTTAAGATGTATTCATTGTACAGGGGGATATTCATAGTGACGATTCTAATTAGACTTATATTGTACATTATTTACATTGCCCCTATCATCCCTCCCCACCCCACTTAAAGTAATTGCAAGAGGTTTCTTAGTTCTGCTTCATATAGGCATATGAATTCCATCTACCATATACTGTCACCTTAATCTCCTTCCTTCATCCTCCTCCCTCCCACTTGTAACCCCCCCACACACTGTACCTATTTTACAGTCCTGGTTATCACTATTAATATTAAGTTTTATGTTCAGATGGGTGTCTCAATGTATGCCCATTGTGTGCTGTGCTTTACTTTGGTTCATTCAATCCCTTCCATTACTCTCACTTATCCCTTTATCTTCCAACACCCATTTGTCAACAGCTTTCAATACACATCCTTATATCCTCTACCTTCATATCTTATGTTATATGATATTATTGATGCTCTATCATTCTCTTTTCCTTTCCATCTTTCCCAAAGTTCCATAGAACAGCTCCATTGTTACAAACAGGTTTTACATTTGGGTTTGTACATGATCATGCTTGATTTTGTGTATAGGTGTACTTTGGATTTATCTTCCACATATGAGAGAAAACATGTAGCTTCTGAGTTTCTGAGCCTTGCTAACTTCACTTAATATGATGTCCTCCAACCGCATCCATTTCCCTCAAAACCACATTATTCATTATGGCTGAGTAATACACCATTGTGTATATATACCACACTTTCTTGATCCATTCATCATCTGTAGGACACCTGGGTTGTATGCAAAACTTGGCTATTGTGAATAGTGCTGCAATGAGCATCAGTGTACAGGTATCTCTACTGTACTCTGTCTTACATTCCTTTGGTAGATGTCCAGGAGTGGTATCACTGAATCATGTAGCAGTTCTATCTCTAGTTTTTTGAGGAATATCCATACTACTTTCCATTGTCATTTGTTTTAATTTTTAAACAGCTGTAAATATTTTTTATCCTTCATGTCTGATTTTATGTGAGGAAATCTGACCAAATATTCCTTAATTATCCTCACTTCATCTGACCTCAATTGTTCATGTTCCCTAGTGAGGCCTCTTTTTTCCAGCTCTGAGGAGGCTGCCTTCCCCCTCTGTCTTAACCTGGGCTTTCCTCTGTGTGTTTTCATGGACTAGGGAGGTTGGTGAGGGGAGAAGAAAGGAGAAAGGGAGGGAGAGAGAGAGAGAGAAGGAAGACTGACTCATGGTCCAACTTTTATGACCTCATGTAACCTAATTACTTACTTGAAAGCTCCATCACTAAATAATCACAATGATGATTTAGGGTTAAACATATGGACTTGGAGAGGACTTTATGAGTCACTATTTAACAGAAGACCTAGAATGCTTATTCTAATTGTCTGCAGAGTGATTACCTGAGGTGCAGTAGCATTGAATTGATTAGGGTGTTAGGATCTCAGGCTTAACTTTCTTTTGTGTGACTATGCATTGGAATCTACTCCCTTCACTCAGAAGTTTATTCCGCTCTTACATTCTCCATTTGAATGTTCAACTTATTATCATTCAACTGAGAGAATGTATTATGCTATTCAGAGTATATCTTCCAGAAACAATTTATAAACCGCTTCCACCAATAAAAGCTTATTTTACACCAGACCACATTGCAAAATTACAAGAATGTTTATTTTAAAAATAATTATTATACCATTGGAAAATCTTGTGCCAAATATTTGATTAACATATGCCATTTGCAGAACTCTCTTCATGTTTTAATATGTAATACATTTTTATGAATGTTGTAGCTATTGAAATTAAACAATCACAATCTTTTACAAACATCTATTTTTTAAAACAAAACAATAACAAAGAAATAAAAATTACTACACTCTGCCATCTGCTTACATTTCTATTTCATGTGCCAAATCATAATTTCTGGACAGAAATTACCTTTAATGCTACTTAATTAACTTTAAAACAAAAGACTTCATTTTTTAACACCTAATGCTGACTTAGTTTTTCTAGGCAGTAAATGTTTGCATGTCAGGATAAAACATAAAACAATATAGAAAAGAATATGTCACAAACAGAATGTAGTGAAATGTTACATAATATTCAAACCTAAATGTATTACACCATTTTATTATCTTTTCAATGGCAATTTATGTAAGTGTACCACTTCTTTTGTTAACCAGTTTCTGAAATTATTAGATAAACTATAATAATATGTTTTACTAGCAGTAATGAAAAGGACTAACCCAACTGTGTTGTATTTACAAGTATACATAGAAAATAGATATAAACTGTGTTGGGTCAGATAAGATGAATTAAAGATGACGAGCATGGCCCTCCTGCTCACCATTGGATTAATTGGGAATGTCTTGAAAATAGTTATTTGTGCTCTGCCTTTAAGTTTTTACTTCTTGAAGATTTTCCACTGGGCTGCGCTCTTTAATTTTATTTTATTTCAGGTTTTTTTTTTGCAGTTTGGATGGCCTAATTATGGATTACCGTCACAGACAGTGTGTGATGTTCAGGGAGGAAGAAAGCTTTAAGCACAGAGGTCACTGACTGTGTTGAAGTCACCTAGAACATTCTGGCTCACAATCATAGAGTTCTATTTCATGGAACATTTATTATTACAACTAAATATGGCATTGCTTCAGCTTGGCAAAAGAGATAGAATGCCACCTGTGAATATTAGCAATTTCATCTTGCCAGTACATTTGAATGTGTCTAAAATATTTTTAGAATTAGTACCCCATGGCAGAAAACATATATTTAATGTAGATTCTGGGTGCAATTATTATAAAAGCATTTTCATATCCCTAAACATTTTATTAGATATCTGAGGACACTACATATCATTCCGAATTTCTAGAGTTTCCCTTGTTTGTGTGTAAATATCTGAATTTACAGCTGTTTTCTCTTGAGTGCACTTTTGTTGATGAGTTTATGATAGATACTTCATTTATGTCTAGGTTCTTTCATCAGTATTACAAAAAAAAAAGGGAAGGAGTGTTAACAAATTCATGGAAATTTGACACACAGTCAGGACCTATGCTGTTATTATTGTAAATGACATAATGCTTTGCAGATTATTATAAATACAATTCTTATGAACTCCTCTGATTTCAGAGAGTTATGTGTCAATTTCTTCAGAGTCTTTTATCATATTCATTTGTATTTTCTATCTGTTTATGTGTGTATCTATATAGTACCTGGTATATAGATATAAATAAAATATATATATGTATCCATATCCGTAAATAATATACATGGATATATTGCATCAAATAAAATACATTACATCAAATAAGAACACCTGGTTCATTTCACAGTTCAAAACCAAGAAATAGTACCGGGAAAACATATATTAATTATTAACAACATTCTATAAATAAACCAACATAATTTATGCTTATGTATAAGTTCTATGACATAATGAACAGAAAATATTTGCAGTTAAGTTTTTTATTTTAAAGGGTTATTGAGATTGTTCTTATATATATAATACCAAGTGTATCTGAAGCTTTCCCTTCAGAAGGAAGAGGTTATCTGGTTCTTGATGATTCTCATGAAGTCTGGCACAAGCACACTTGCTGAATTCTTACATTTACAGTCCTAGAGCTTGAGCTGATTTATCTGCTGTTTCTATCATCTGCTTTAAACATGGATTAGAAATGAAATATACTTTCAGCAAAACTGAAATAAATTTAGACCAGAAATTTTAAAACTTATTATCTGGCATGAAAGTACAATGATTTCCTTCTCTATTTCAATAAATTAGAACAAAAAAAGATAGAAATACTTTGTTTGGAAAGAGGAGGTTTGGAGACCTAAAACTTCCTTAGAATACTTGGCCTCTTTCCAAAGCCCAAGCCTACTGAGTCATGGGAATGCTCAAAATCCAACAACAAGGAATTTTTTTTTTCACTTTACCTAGAATCATTTTACTGGTCATGCCCTTTAAAAAATACAAATTTATCCATTTTTTGGTTAACTGATCTGAAGTGAAGGGGTTAAGTGTTACAGCCTAGACAAAATCCCTAGTCCAGGAAAACTGGATTCTATCTACCTATGTATTATATTCTAAAAGATTAGGGTGCTTTGCTTTCTTGCTATGTGGTAAGTTGAGTCTGGTACCTCTTTACCAAACATATGATTGGCAAAGATTTTCTCCCAATCTGTTGGCTATCTCTTTACTCTATTGATCATTTCCTTTCCTTTTCTTTAATTTGGTGTGATCCATTTGTCTAGTTTTGTTGTCTGAGCTTGTGAAGCCATTTGCAAAAAATCTTTCCCATGTCCAGTGTCCTCCATGTTGCAACCTTTAAGTGTAAATTTACTTTGAGTTGACTTTTCTTGTGAGGCAAGATAGGGTCTCAATTTATTCCTCTGTGAATATCCAGTTCTTTAGATATTATCTATTGAAGATACAAGTCTTTCTTTGTTCTTGTCACATTTGTCAAAAGTCAGGTGACTGAAAGTCTGTGAATTTACCTCTGTGTTCTCTTTTCTATTCCATTGGTCTATGTCTCTGTTTTTGTGCTTGTACCATACTATTTTGATTATTATGGCAGTGTACTAGATTTTGAGACCTGGTGGTGTGATGACTCCAGAACAAGTATGATTTTGCAGAGGTGTAATGTACTTTTAGTTCTAAATATCTAAAATGCAAGTATTATTCACAGATGTTCACTATAATAGTCTAAGGCATAATACCATTCAAAATAGAATTTTTAGTCAATTTATAATAGCTATCATATATAAAATGCTATTTAAAATAATGCATTATTTAGAATACCAGCAGAAAATATTAAACATCCTAATTATTCTAATAACATGAAAAACTATCGTGAGTAAATATTATACTTTAGTAAAATAAGATAGATTAATAAATTGAGAAATGTGTCATGTTCATTAAATAGAAAACCTTAATAAAGATATTCATTCTCCATAAATTGATTTATAAATTTAATGAAATTTCTATTTAAATCACTTTCACGAAATGCGATATTTCTAAATATCACCTATTACAAAGGGACATGACTAGTTAAGACATTCCTAAACAAAGAGAAAAACAGACTTCTGGGAATTTTCTTAACTATGTACAAGCATCTCTTAAATATTAGAGATTGGAATTTAGCATAAACACCTTGGGAAAAAATTGTGGCATTATTGTGAATACAAACACTATAATTTTTTAAAAATCATGATTGTAACAAATTACAATTATTCTGTCTTGAAACAACAGAAATTTACACAATTGTGTAAGCAAAAAATTCAACAGTGTTGATGTGGTTTAAAAATCAAGTTGCTGTATTGCTTTCTGGAATCTCTAGGGGAAATCTGTTTCCTTGTTTAATCAGATTGTCAGCAGAATTCAGTTCTTCACAGTTGTAGGGCTTAAAATCCTGTCTCCTTGCTGGCCGTGATTTGCAGACTGATCCCAGCTTCTAGGAGTTACCACATGGGGTCCTGGGGCTCTGATCCTCCTGTCTTCAAACCCAGCAGTGACGTGTCAGACTCTCTCATGCTGCTACTCTCTCCTGCCTCTTCTATATCTTCAGCTTGCTGACTGCTGCCAGGGAATGTTATCTTCTGCTAAGGACTCATGGGATTATATTGGGCCCACCTGCATTACACAGGATAATTTCTCAATCTCAATGTCAGTAACCTGAATCATATCTGTAAATTCCCTTTTTTCTAGTAAAATAGCACAGTACCAGGTTATTGTGATTAAGATGTTGACAACTTTGGGGAGCCTTCTGTGAAATTTACAGACATGAAGAAATCAAAGTTATTGATTTCTTTGGGGAGATTATTCTTAATTATTTATGGTACAACCAATGTAATGGCCCAATCCCTTACACAGATGAAGACAGAGGAGAGAAGAGTCAGAGAAGATAGGATACAACAGCAGAAGCAGAGTTAGAGATGTGGAGATGTTACAATGCTAGCTTTGAAAATTAATGATGGATCCCTGAGCCAAGAAATGGAGGTGGCCTCTAGAAACTGGAAAATACAAGTGGCAGAAAGTGCCCTACTTTTTGTGGGTCTTTACTATGTACCCCAGGATTCTGCTCATATGTTTTTGATAAACACTTAACCAAAGGGAACTAATCAAACTCTCTCTTCTGGAATATGAGTATTTAGTCAGAGTAGAAACAGAGCCTAAAAATTTTTGAAGCATATTACTAATAACACCCTAAAGAATGCATCTAGAATTCCTTCAGTTATGGTTCTGGAAATTCTTTTCTGTTGCTTTCATGAGGATGGTTTTCTCAGTTCTTTTTTGTTACATGAATTATGTCAAAAACCTTCCAGTAATCTTTCTGTGATGGTATGAAGAAAACCAAAAGGAATGGATATTAATAAAGAAAACAGGTAAACCATGAATTTTGTTTTGAGAATGATACAACTGACATTGAGGCTATTCCTTGACATCTCATTCAAATAAGCACAATAAGGATTTTTTATACATTTCAGATAGACAAGTCTCATTCTTTTGTCTTGAATTAGTGATGTACAAAAATTTTGATGCTTGCTTTAATATTTAGATATTAACTTAAAATATTATTTTCCTTGGTTTTAACATTAAGCAGTGCTCACAAAAAAGCAAATTTAGAAAAAAAACTTTGTAGTTATGAAACATTTATAATTTGTGAATAATGTACAAGATCCAAATACATGCGTGTGGACATACATGTGTGCTCTTCGGGATTGAACTTGGAGCCTTGCACTTGGAGCTTTGCACTTGAGCTATGCCTCTAGCCCTTCTATTTCTTTAAATAAAAGTGTGGGCTGTGTGCTATAAAAGTTTATAATGACCTTATGTTTATTAATTTATAAAACTGACACACTGAAAATTGATCAGAACTTTATCATAGAATCTTTTTTCTGACTTGGATTTATTCCTATGTAAGCTAAATATACAGCCATTTCCTAATTTAACAGGATCTCTTCAAGACCCCATACACTTAGTTCTAACTTTCCATTTCCCATTTTCAAATTAACATATTTTATTTGAGAACGAGTGTCCCTTACAAAAAGGTGCAATTATTCTGTGCCAACATGATATAAAGTAGAAACAGAGCACTGGTTCAACATTAACTCAGAGAAATGTTTATTATGCAAATCAAAAGATAGAAGATCTCAACCATATGTTCTGTAGCTATTTAGAATTTTATCTTATAGAACAATGCATTTGTAACATTCATGCTAGCTCAAAGATTTTATTAGGGGATTAGTTGTATACCTACTGTATTTATATGCATTTCCACATTTTGTGATTTAAGATACTAGAAAAAGTAATTCTTTTTACCTTGTAATGCATTTGAAAGTTGATCATTTCTGCTGTTGGAGTTCCCTTCATTCAAAGATGCAAATATTATTTGCTAATGAGCTCATTATCTTCATGCAGAAATGAATCCAATGACTATGAACTAAAATTCTTTATGAATTTTGGAAAAATTATATAAATTAATAGGCTACTATTTTTTCAGATTTTTGTATTTGAACTCCACATGATAGTAAACCCATTTTAGAAGTGTGGACTAGGTATAAATCCAGACTCCATTCCTCCAAAGATAATATCTTCAACTGAAGTGTTTAACCTACATGATCTGTGAAATAGTGAAATATTACGTATCTAATACTTTGGTGGCAATTGAGATAATACTTAAAATGTTATGAAAAGAGCACATGCAATTTCCTTATAATATTGCAGAGCATTGTATAATTATTTCTGTACAAAACTTCTTAAAGATAGGAAACTATAGGAAATGCCCAAATGTATGACTAAGTACATTAAGTAACACAAAGTCTCTGGTAGGCTCTTTGTCATTGCTTCGTACCTTCTGTCAAAGACTAATAGCTTAGTAAAAGTTCTTATTTAAAAGAAGAATAATTAGCTAATGAAAGTAATCAATTTAATCTTGTGAGTTTCTGCTAAAATTTACTCATTGAGACTTCTAATACGCTCATGGTTTCCAGCATGCTTGCTCAAAACAGTCAATATTCTGACCAATGTCCCCTCACACTATGAGGCTCAACTACTATTTTACCACTTCATCGCCACTGACCTCTGTGATTCCATTTCAATCATAACCCCTCCAAAAGGATTCCTGCTAGAAAATGGTATTTGATATAATGCACCTGTGTATCAAATATTTGTTTTGCTACTTGTGTCTAAATAATTTTAGTTTTAAAATACACCATCTTGTTTAAAAAGAAATGTAGAAACTTTTACTAAAGAAAAAGCAAATACAAATTTTAGACATAAAATCCTAATCACTTCAATGAAAAATTACTTTATCACACATTTCCCATGTTCTTGTCCATTATTTAGGTGTACACAAAGATGAAAATAAGAACAAAAGAAAAGGAATAAAGAAAGAAGTATAAGAAGGGAGAAGGGTAGAAGAGAAAAACAGATGGAGGATTAAGAGAAGATAAGGCTTAGGAATTAATTTCTTATAAAAATGTGAAGTGCCAGAACTCATAAGAGAATAGACTGAGAATCTATGAGATTATTTAATTTAAATTAGATATATAATTGTTATTGCATATTAAAATAATAATCTGATGCCAATTTCAATAATCTTTCCATTGAGAGCTGAAATATTAGGTAATTCCCAGAATTACCAGGACTGGGAATGTAGCTCAGTGGTACAGCACATGCTTAGTAGGAGACCTTGAGTTTAATCTGTAGTCAAAAAAAAAAAAAAAGAAAGAAAAAGAAAGGAAGAAAGAAAATAATAACCATCAGCATTAGTAAATTTTCTTACATTTATTGAAGTATTTCTTGGTAATTTCTGCAAGGAATGTTGGCATTTCAAATCTATGAGCAAATTATAATTTCCACAAAATATGTCCTTGAAATTATGCCTAAATAAATGGCCAGTATCTCTGTTTTTGGAATGACTCTTGCCTCTAATCCGAAGACATCTATCCATCCCTTACCAGCTTCTACAGCAACCTATTGGAAATGTGTGATAAAGTAATTTTTCATTGAAGTGATTAGGATTTTATGTCTAAATTAGTATGCAAATTCATGTAGTCAGAGGTCCTAATTCTTCTCTTCTTTTACTCTATGAAATCTCTCTATTCTTTTGATTGAATTTATAAGTCATACTCTTTAGAATCTGTTCTGTTATTTTTTTTTAAGTTGAAAATATTTAAAGGCATCTAAAACCCATTTTATGACTGTATGAGTTGTCACCTATGTCTTTGTCTTCCTTTGTTTTCATGACACCTTATTTGGTATTCTGTTTTCATTATTAAAATAAGAATTTGACCACCTTTATTATGGACATTTTTTTTCTTTCTTTGCCTAGTTTCTATTTTCTCTCATTCTAGTTAGCCAGAAACACAACACTTGATACTTCATTTTCAGGCAGGTCTTCTTTGAAGATATTGAACATTTCTGACACATTCAATTGCTTCTGGGTTGGACTTCATTGCAATAGCATCAATTCTAATCTCAGGTTCATCTCAATATCACATTGATTTCAAAATTACATTTTCAAAATGCTATGAAATAGAACAGGATCCTTCCACAGACACAGATTTTTGTCAGAACCTTGATTTTGGATATTCCTGTATTGAAAGATAATTTTTTGGTTGTTTTTATGTCATGTAGTCCATGATGTTTTGTAAACAGTGGGCTGAGTAGACTGGAAGAGTTATGTTGAGCATTATGGATCTTATTTAAATTTCCATGCGATAGGCCAGCATGTACCATTTTAAGTTTTACTTTTTTGTGGTGGTTTTCTCTTTTTATTAGCATGTATTCATTGTACAAAGGGGTTTCATCGTGATATTTCCTTCAATATATGTAATATACTTCAATCGAATTCACCACCTCTGTAACTCTGTCTTATCCTCCCTTTCCTCTTTGTAAAAACATGTTAATGGGTTTCATTATTCTATTTTCATTCATGTGCATGAAGCACCTCAATATTCATGCCCCCACCTTCTCTTTTCACCTTTGCTCATCCTGCTGGATCTTATTCCCAAACAGTACCCATGTTTTATACATCTTTCAGATCTTTTTTTTTTGAGATCTAAATTCTACATATGAATAGAATATGTGATATTTGCCTTTTTCACTCTGCCATAGTTCACTTAGTATCATGACTTTCAGTTCTATTCATGTTCCTCCAAATGATATAATTTCATTCTTCTTTATGGCTGAATAATATTATATACCTATATCTATATATCTACATCTGTACCTATAATCTGTATCTACCTATCTATAGATATACATGTGTATCTGTATATCTTTCTCTATATATCTCTCTCTATATAATGTTTTCTTTATCCATCTGATCAGGAGCACCAGCTCCTTGGATGATTCCACATTTTGCCTATTGTGAATGATGTTGCTGTAGAAATAGGCCTGCAGGGATCTGTATTGTACACCCAGGAATGGTACAGCAGGATCATATGGTAGTTCTATCTTTGGATTTTTTTTTGAGGAACCTCCATAACTGATTTACATAGTGACTGCACTAATTTGCATTTCCAGGAGCAGTGTACAAGGGTTCCTCTCCCTTTGCCCCACCACACTTCCTTGGAAATATTTGTTGTCTGTTTTCTTGATGATTGTCATTCTGACTGGGGTGAAACAGAAGAATGTTGAACCATTTGTTGGCCATTTGTACTTCTTTTGCTAACTATTTGATCAACACACTTGCCTATTTAATAATTAGATTGTTCTTTTGATATTCAATTTTTTGAGTTCTTTATATATTCTATATATTAATCTTTTATCTTAGTAGCTGGAAAAGCTTGTCTCCCATTCTGTAGTTGGTGTCTTCATTCTGGTAATTTTTTTTTTTGTTATACAGAGGATCTTTAATTTGATACAATTCTGTTTGTTAAATAATGCTCTTATTCCCTTGCTCTTATTACCTATGCCTATATATACAATGGTCTTCCCTATGTTTTTCTCTACTAGTTTTGAAGTTTCAGGTCTTGCATTTTAATTAATGGTGGTACAAGGTAAAAGATGGGATCTAACTTCAGTCTTCTACATGTAAATAACAAGTTTTGCCAATGCCACTTGCTATCTTTTCTCCACTGTGTGCTTTTGGTACCTTTTGTCAAAAACCAAATAACTGTTAAGTGTGTGGGCTATTTTCTGACTCTTCTGTTCTGTTCCGTTGTTGTATGTGTCTGTTTTTGTATCAGTGCCATGCTTATTTTGCTACTATGATTCTGTAGTTTGGTGATACTTCCAAAATTGTTCTTTATGCTCAGGATTGCTTTGGCTATTTGGGGGTTTTTTTTGTGTGTGTTTCCATATAAATTTTAGGAATAATTATTCCATTTCTGTGAAAAATGGCATTGAACTTTTGCTGAGGTTTGCTATGAATGTGTACATTGCTTTTGTTAATCTACCTATTTTCTCAATATTAATTCAGCCAACTCATGAACATGGAAGATATTTCCATCATCTAGTGTGTCCTTTAATTTCTTCAATATTATGTAGTTTTCATTATAAAGATCTTTTACCTTCATTGTTAGGTTTATTCCTAGTTATTTAATTTTTTGAGACTATCGTGAATTGAATTGTTTTCTTGATTCCTTTCTTAGCCTGTTTGTTACATGTATATGCAAAATCTACTGATTTCTGTATGTTGATCAGAGAGCTAAGAGTTTTTGGTCAAGACTTTGAGTCTTTTAAGTAAAGTAACTTATCATCTGCAAATAGTGATATTTTGACTACTTACTTTCCCCCTTGCATCCCTTTTATTTATCTTGCCTTAATGCTTTGGTTAAGAATTCAAGCACTGTATTAAACATAAATTAGGATGTGGTCATCTTTGTCTCATTTCTGACTTAAAAAGGTTTTACTTTTTAAAGAAACATTTTAAAATGTAATGGGTCATGAAAGCAGATGTTTACAAAAATATAATTTTAACTCTCCTGAGGATATTGACACAGTATCAAATGTAGAGATATTTATGGCCCAAATTACCAGTTCTGACTAACAGAAATGGACAAATTACTGAGCTACAACTAACTTAATCCTATAATAAATTTGATAAAGTTTTAAATAAAGGAGGGAAATTAACTTGACCATTGTGTCTTTGGTTATAATGAGATTTCAATTCAAAGCTTTGTACTTGCAAAACAAGTGCTCTATCACCTCAGCCATGTCCCCAGTCTTTTTTTCTCTAGTTGTTTTGGAGATAGGGTCTTGGTTTTCCTTCAGGCCAGCATGGACCATGATCCTTTTATTTTAAGATTCCTGTCATATTTGGGATGATAGGCAAAAGCCACCATGCACAGGTTTTCTCCATTGAGAAAGGGGCCTCACTAACTTCTTTTTATTTATTTATTTATTTTTTTGGCCTGGTCTGTCTGAGAATGGTGGTTCTCCTGATTTCAGCTTCCAAAGTTGCTAGAATTACAGTAGTGAAACACAGGAGCCTGACTGCCTTGTTTTTCTTAAAGGGACAAGCATAGTGTAGGCTGAAGGACTAGAACAAAAGTTATATTTTATTTAAAAGAATTGCTATCAGAGGAGCGTCATGTGTCCAAATTCCACCAGGGGAATTAGAACATTGCAGTATTAAATTCAATGTTTTGTTTTCATTTATAGAACCAAAATATTATTATTATATCTCTCAGTATTAAGTAAACTTACATTACTATCTTGTGTAAACCTAAGTCAAGACAGAAAGACTTAAATTTAACTAGGGAGATTTAATATAAAATATAACCTCCAAAGTAATTGAATCCATATTTTCTCTGGTAAGCATATTATCTCCCTAAAGAAAAAGGAAAATGAGCAACAAAATTGTAATGCACAGATTTTATGGTAAACTGAGCAATCAGGCCAGGCTAGGAATATGAATGCCTCTTGTTATTGAGAGTTTGAGTAAACCAAAAAGAAAAAGCGATCAGGAGAAAAATCCATGAACCAAAGATGGTATCTATGAAGCATTTCTAATCAAGAATATTAACATATACTTTTATAGATGCTTCATCTCTGTTATATAAAAGTGAATGTTGTGTTACTCATCCATCATTAATCTTACGAAGCAAATAGTAAATGAAATTTGGCTGTGGTTTTTCTTCTTCATAGTAAGTGTGCATCAGAGCCTGATTTACTTTCTTCAAATCTGAAAGAAATATGTGAAATTCTTTCCAGAGTCACATTATAATTCTACCAGCTCTAATTGTATGTGGATAATGAAAGCTTCTCTCTTTGAGTAGAAACTGATTAATTGGTTGAAAACACAAGAATGCTATTGAACTGTCTTTATTTTGAGAGACTAATGAGTACATGACTTCTTTTCAGTAATGGAACCTTTTTATCTCAGAGAGAATAAAATGTTACATAAACAGCGGCCTAACATTCCATATGAACAACCAGAACAAAATGGTATTGAGAAGAAAAACAGTAATTACAGTGATACCACTTCTAGTGGAAAGGACTAAGACTGAAAAACAACATGAAGAAGCTGTGATAGGAACCTTTTATATTTTTTATACTGCCAGCATATATCCCTTCATTTTTGATCACATTCTGTTTTCTTTTCCTCTAAATGTTATTTATACTACTAGTTTAAGATAAAGTAGAGAAGTATTTTTGAACTAAAAGTTGGTTCTACATTTATCACATAAGTTTGCACTGTTTTTCATTACTTGCTAATTATCTCATGTGCATTAGTCATCCTTCTATAATTAAATTGTAACATTACTGAGAATAGAAACTAGGACTAATTCTTCTTTTTCAATCTCTTTAGTACAAAGCATGTGTAGAAATACCAGTAACAACTTGTTAGTAAGTCAATACATGATCATATATAAATGTTTGAGATGTTAGAATATTACTTTATAAAAATATCTGTTATTCCATTTCTATGATAACCTAACTGCCATATCCCTTATGGATTTACTGTTTGGAAAAATAATTGATTTATATACTTCAGTGTGAAATCACTGTTGATTGTATTTCTATTTCAACAATCCTAATCAGAATATAAAATTTTTATTTGCCATAAAGTATTATAGGGATATGGAAGGTGACTTATTTTAAGCAATGCAATGTATTTTCCTTTGTATTTTAACAAATTTAACTATATAGATGTCTATATACATATATATATTCATATCACTATTTTAACTTTTATCTACTAAGAGTGAAAATATAAGGCCATATTACTAACTCTAAAATTCTTTCACTGACCCATAGTTTAGGATAATTTTGTTTCACTTACTATGTACAATGACAAGCTTGTTGCATTTGTTACTTATTTAGTTTGTCTATGAACAGTGGATTGAACACAATCTTAACAGCTGTTCCTTAAATAAGCAGGTAGATAGGCAAGTTATATTGTAAATTTTGGCTAAAATCAGAGTTTAACTTTTTTAAACAAATAAATTTAAATAGAGAGGATGTACAATATACTAGCTTGGTGAAAGCAAAAGTCTAGTTCTGTTTGTAGGGTCTGGAATATTTATTTTCACGCCTATATAGAAATGACTCACGAGTGTTACCTCATAAGCCTAAGGAAATTTGGTTTTATGTACAGCTGCTCCTGCTGCTGAAACTTGGATTTCCAGCCTTAGCAGTATCCCGATACATAGTTTTCAGTTTTCTTATCACATGTTTAAACTACTTATAAAGGCATTACATAATGCCTTTTTACCCTACACCCACTATATTGCTTTTCTATAATTGCTATAACAAGTTACCTCTAGTTGGCCAGCTAAAAACAACACTTAATTATTGCCCCATGGTTGTGTATGTCAGAAGTCCAGTGTCAGGTATCCAGGGCTTTTATCTAGGGACTTCGATGAATCTATTTCCAGCTTCATTCAGGAGGTTGGCTGAATGCAGCTTCATGCTATTTTAGCACTGGGGCCTTGTTCCCTTACAAACAGATCTTTCTTACAGAGGCTACTTTCATCCCTGGAACTCTGAGATTGCTTGCCATTTCTTCTTGTGCCTTTTATCTTTCAGAATGACTTTTCTTTTACAGAGATTTTTCCCTTTCTTTTACAGATTCCAGTGATTTTCTTGGGCTCACCCAGATATTCCAAGATAACCTACCAATTAAGCTATCACCTGATTTGAAAAATAAATTCATGTTGTCATCTTTAAAGTGTCTTCACAGCAGTAGCTACAGTAGTGTTTGAATGAATAACCAGAAGTAAGGGATCTTGAGACATTTTTAGAATCAATTCCTCCATATCTATCATACACAGTTCATATTTAAAGGCTAAATTTTCTAATTTCTTGTTGAAATCTGAGCAAAATCCCTCAAAATTCACATGCTTCACACCCTCACACAATTAATATATATGTACTTTGATTTGCATAAAGCACTATTTTTCGCAGTATGAAGCCAAACCTGTGGATTGGTAGAAATTACAAAGCCCATGTTTACAGGCAAGAGCTGACCACTACTACTAGCTAGAGTGAACCCATCATTTTATTGCCTTTGAACTCTGGGTCTCATGACATCACACAAAGAATTGCAAATTGAAAAGAGTGTCTATACCATGACGATTTTTGAACATTAAAAAAGTGTGTCCCACTCCTCTGGAGAACTGACTTACAGCACGTTACTGCACACAATATATCACACTATGTTCTATGATGAAGTTTTGCCAAGGACAAAGGAAACAAGTAACAAGTTAGAGACCAGAGGGCATTTTTCTGTGGAAACAACACATTAGGCATTTTGAAGTCTCAAGTATGCATGCCTTTTACTAATTTGGATCTTTAAATATTTACACTTGTACATGATATCAAACAGACTAGTGGTGCATCTCTCAAGTGTACATACTATCTAAGCAAGCTTGGGCAAATGAGTTAAAGTCTTTGTTTCATCCTTCAAGTTGGTAATGTTGTCTTGTAGGGATTTTTTCTCTATTCAAACATTCAACAAATATTTATCAAGCACTTCCATTCAACATGTGATATGTTAAATCTGAGAATAATCTGATGAGTAGTAAATATTTTAATTAATCTGAAGTATTATAGAAAGTAGAACTTAATAAACAAATAGAAGTTAGCAATAATAATTTTATGTGTTTGGTTGGACCTGTTTAACAATTTAAAGAAACTAAGAACCTTTGTTGAGAGCATATATATTCATATCTGCAATGATTTACATACAATTTTAAGAAATTCTTATAACATCCCATGCCATTCCATGAATTCTTATTAAAATTTTAGAAATTTACATTGAAATACTGGAAATAAGATAGCTCTATATTTCCAAAGAATGGTAGGGAGAAAATAGGGAATGTATTGAGAATATAATGTGATTTAGTCTTACTGGATAATAAGATATAAATGTAGAAAAAAGCAAGACACAAGACACAATGAATAAGCCTGACTGAGATCTCAGATGCCTTTGGATGTTAATGTAGTGATCTGAATGCATTAAGTTCATTTTTATTTCAGAGTTGTTAGACTGCTTTGTCTAACTATGATCTCTATCATTTTGGAGAGAATTGTCCTAGAGGGCCTGGGAATGGTTGTATAAGACTTCTCTGACACTTAAGGAGGATAGTTTCTTTTATTCTATTGTAGTTTTGTTCTTCAGGTTGCTTTCATAATTCTTAATTCACAATAGTTTGAACTTACCTACTGTCATCACAATATTTAAATGAAGCTTTAAAAAAATAGACTACAGTTTCATAACTTTAAAATCTTTTTTTCAGCAGGGGGGGAAGGGGAGCAAGGGGAAGGTGGCCCAAACAATGTATACACATGTGAGTAAATGTAAAAATGATGAAATAAATAAATAAATAAATATAATCTTTTATTTGTAAAACGGCCAGAGATTTCATTGCTTTTCAATAGCCTGGGGCAGAAAAACCTAAACTTCATTTTGAAATTGTTTTTGGAACTCTAAATATAAATACAGAATAAATTACATTTTTTCTATAATAAAAGCAAAACCAAGAATTTATCCTTGGGCAAATTAATAACCAAATAAATTCCCTATTTTCAGTTTCTTCAGGATGAATATTTGAAAAACTTGACATTGCTTCATTGAAGTAAATAAGGTTCATTATCTCTGTGTTGCAAATTTAATATAGAAAAGAATTTTTCACAAATCAAAGTTTTTTTAACTACCAGAGAGTTCAATTGTTTTAAAATAAAACCCAAGGTTGTATTAAGGTATTAATATAGTTTTATGTTCTTATGTCATTGGTAGGTCAGTCTCTCAGGCTAACTTCATATACACTCCAGCTTTTCACATCCACACTATTTTTCATATATGCCTTCATTAAAAGTTCAATCACCATGCTTCAATAAATGAGGTAAATAAATGATCTTTTATAATACAAAAATATTTGATAAAACCTAACATTTGAGCATCTGTGAGTGGAAAATATAATATTATGAGGCACTTATTTTTCATAGTAAATGCATTCAAAATTGCTTTGCAGAAGAGGTAATAGGAATGTAACGAAGATGCTGAAGTTGCTCAGCTCACTGTATGCGTGTATGGAATTATCACAATGAAATCCCCTGCATGATCAGTGAATGATAAAGCCAAAAATATATTTAATGGCATGAATTTAAGCTATTTGTTTACATTCCTAATTCCTACTCTTATCAGCAAGAAAATTCCATCTGTGTTTGAATGACATAGTAGAGAAAAAAGATTAATCTTCAGTAAAATACTGAAATTTAGGCCTCATATATGCATACATAATAGCAAAATATAGATACATAGATAAAATAGCATAAACATATGTATAAATTCCCTTTTATTCCTTTCAATATACTTCTCTCAATTTAAGGAGCAGTGGACATCTTTATTATTAACTGCTGGAGACCTAGAGGTACATGAGGTTAAACCAAAAAACTTTTTTAGTGGACATGTAAACTACAAACACTTTTCTAAAGAATTAAAGCTTTTAATACAATATCATTTTATGAGGAATTAAAATTAATTCCTTTGATGAATAAAATACAGAAGCTTTGAATGAATGCCATAATTGGATGGCACTTTCAGGAGTCAGTCAGGGGTAACGGCATTTACCATAGACAGCATCATTAAGAGTCAGGTTGGGTGAGGACCCTCCAGTGAACTTGTAAGAGGTCCTTGTGTTCCTTCCTCCCCATCTGATATCTGTGAAATTAAAATGGCAAATTGTGCACACATACTACAATGGTAAGAAATTTGTAGTTAACTGTTATAGAAGTTTCTTTTTCTTGACAGTATTGAGGGGGAACTCAGGGCCTCCTACTTTCTAGGCAGACACTGTACTAATTGAATCAAACTTCCAGCCCCTTTTTGCTTTAGTTATTTTTCAGTAGAGTCTCACATTTTTGCCCAGGACTGGACTCAGACCAAGACCATCCTACCTATGCCTCCCATGTAGTTCCCATGTAGCTTGCCAGTCTTCTATTTTGAGGTGGGCTGTTACTAACTTTTGCACCTGCTGGCCTTCAACAATGATCCTTTCAATCTCTGCATCCTGAGTAGCAGAGATTATAGGTGTGAGCCATCAAGACTGACTGTAGAAATTCTTGCTCAAAAGTTGAAAATATGAGCCATAAGGTGGTCACTGGAAATTCTTAAGTTCACCTCAGCAATTGTTGGGCATTTCTCGATAAAGTTTCAGAAAGAATGTCTCTTTTTTTCTTAAAGTTTCCTAAATTGGCATATAGACTTGTGATTACAATCATAATCCCATGAAGCTTTTTCTTGTATGAATTAGGAAAGTGATTCTAACATACAAATAGATATATAAGGGACTTATAATAACAAAACAGTATTTTGAATAACTACAAATATACAGGGACTAAAATATATATTTGAAGCCTTAAAAATTCAGTTTGAAAATTGAGTAAGAAGAGATAAATAGACTAGGAAAATAGAACAGATCATCTAGGAATAGAATTACTATTACATACTTAAGCAATAAAACACACATACACATACACACAAACAGAAATCATGGAAAGTTTCTAATTGTGAAGAAATACCTTCAACAAGGTTCTGAATCAATTAGAAATGCAATAGCTTCAAATTGACCATTCTAAAAACAATAGTCTTGTGTCTTCCCTTTCTGAAACAGTAACTTGATAACATATTCCAGTGAGATAAGGATGTAGGCCAAAAAGAAAGCATGGAATCCACAAAGGAATTCAGTGAAAGAGAGGGAGCAATATAGACACCAAAGGTGTTGAATGAATTAATAATTACTGAAGCCAGGAGGCCCCAGTGGCTCGTGCCTATAATCCTAGCTACTTGGGATGCTGATATCAGCAGGAACTTCATTCAAGGATAACCCAGGCAAATGGTTGCTGAGACCCCCATCTCCAAAATAACCAGAGCAAAATGGACTGGAGGTATGCTCAAGTGGTAGAGCAACTGCTTTGCAAGTGCAAAGCCCTGAGTTCAAACCCCAGTTCCACAAAATTTGTTTTTAAATTACTGGGACTAAAGAATGATTAGAATAAGGTGAAGGATGGCTTATGAAAAATGATGAAAATTATATCTGTCTATTTAAAAGACAAGATTAAGTGGGGTTACACAGATAAAAAGATTATGTCTGAGGTATGGAAAGATTAAGCATATTTCTGAGTACACAAAATCAAATGAAAGTGTGAAGTGAATACTAACCCAAGAAAAAACCAAAAGCAAAGAAATATTTTAAAAATAGGAAACATAAGTACTTGTATTACATGACTCAACAATATCTATTATTCCATGCCTATGCTTATTAAAACTCAATTAGGAAAAGAAATACAAATCAAAAACACTAAGATTCCACCTCATCCCTGTTAGAATAGCCATCATCAAAAACACCACCAACAACAGGTGTTGGCAAGGATGTGGGGAAAAAAGAACCCTCGTACACTGCTGGTGGGAATGAAATACAAGCTGGTGTAACCACTCTGGAAAAAGTTTGGAGGCTTCTTAAAAATCTAAACATAGATCTGCCATATGATCCAGCAATCCCACTCCTGGGGATATACCCACAGGAATGTGACACAGGTTACTCCAGAGGCACCTGCACACCCATGTTTATTGCAGCACTATTCACAATAACCAAGTTATGGAGACAGCCAAGATTCCACACAATTGACGAATGGATTAAGAAAATGTGGAACTTGTACACAGTGGAATTTTACTCAGTAATGAAAAAGAATGAAATCTTATTATTTGCAGATAAATGGATGGAACTGGAGAACACCGTTCTGAGTGAGGTCAGCCAGGCTCAGAAGACCAAAAATCCTATGTTCTCCCTCATATGTGGACATTAGATCTAGGGCAAATGCAGCAATGTGGTTGGACTTGGATCACATGACAAGGGGAGAGCACATACGGGAGATATAGGAATAGGTAGAAAACCCAAAACATGAAAGCGTTTGATGACCCCACTCCAGAGGAACTAATGCAGAAACCTTAAAGTGACAGAGATCAACATGAGAAAGGGATCAGGAACCAGTGTAAAGATCAGTTAGAGATGAATTAACATGGGTCATAACACATGTGTACACAAAAGCAATGCTAGGAATATTTCTGTATAGCTATCCTCAATTCAACTAACAAAAATGCTTTGTCTTCCTTATTAGCCTGTGTCTTTTCTTCAACAAAATTAGTGATAAAGGCAGAACAGGACCTGCCTGGAACTGAGGAGGGGAGAGGAGAGAAGGGTAACAGAGGGGGGTGGGGAGGAGAAATGACCCAAACAATGTATGCACATGTGAATAAATGAATAATTTTTTTGAAAGTCAGTGTATCTTTAAAAACAAACAAAAAATTAAAAATAGGAAAAAAAATTTTAAAAACCTCATTTAAGTGCAGAGTTACAATATTAAAGTATTATATTGGCAAATAAGATCTGAGTTTTAAGCAATAATGATCCTAGAAAACGGAATTTGTCTCTGTTTTCCATTCCATTACTCTCTATCCCTAACATCACTTATTCCTTCACAGTGCTTTGGACTCCATAATATGATTTCATACAGTGTATTTGATGGACATGATCGCTCACCAACCTCAAACAGACCGTCTTGGAACCTCTGCAACTCCACACTGTGTCTTTGCGCTGTTCTTTCCCCTCTCTGCTATCCTCAGATGCTCAGTATTCCTCTTCCTCAATGCTGCCATCAAATACATACTCTCTCTCAACAGGTATTTTAGAGAAAGCCAATAACTGAATGTTTTACTGGTTTCAAAGTCCAAATATAAACTTCAAACACACAGGGTTTTTTTTTTTTGACTCTACAGATTTTTTTTAATTTATTTATTTTCTAAATTAAAGAATGTATTAAAACTTAATGTCAGCAAGATGAACAGGAAATACTGATCCTGATTCCAGTATGAATGCATCTTTCCATTATATAGCAAATACTTTGTTTTCCTTTTCTAGTATTGTGTGGGGTGTGGGTACACTGTGGCATTTACAAAAGTTCTTACAATGTATAAGCTATATCATAGTTGAAGTCACCCCCTCCACCATTCTCCTTTATCCCCCCCCCCATCCATTTCTGGAATAGTTTCCACAGGTATCATTTTTCCATTTACATACATATTGTACCATAACTCAATCTCCCATGCCCTTCCCCACCTTCTCTCACTGGCACCAACCCCCCAGACAGGACCTGTTCTGCCCTCCTGTTCTCAGATCTTGTACAAAAAATGACATTGTTGTTTGGTTAAGATAGCTACACAGGGAGTTTCCTTGTGACACTTCCATATATATATGTATATATGATTATAGCCTCTATTTTTCTTCTTTCCACCTTAGTCCTTTTTTCATGGTGCTTTCAACTGTTTAAAAGTTCTATCTTCATTCTGTATAGAGAATACACCAACCATAATCACCTTCACAACTTCCTTCCTTTCTCTCCCCCTCTAGTATGTGACCTTTCTTTCACATGACCTTTTTTTCATAATATTTCTGTACTTATTAAAAAACTATCCTAACTTTCACTGCCACAGAGCACCTATATCTCTTACTATTTCAAAACAAATTATTTTCTCTGTGCAGTGCAGTCCAAAATATTCAAAGTACAAAGAATTCATATTACAATTATAGTTTTTCTCCCCTGTCACTTTAATATTTTCTATTCAATTGAATCATTTCCACAAAATTAAAAAATGCAAATTCACCCAATAAAAAGAAAGCAATTTTGGGGGACCAATTTATTTTTCCAGGTTGCTGCTCCATATTTTACCAGGCTATATTTCCTACCCACTTATAATTAAACATCTTGAGAGTGCTTCAACCATTCGTAATTTTCTTACTTCACACCGTTGCATTCCAGTTTGTATTTGATTTCACTCTGCGGAAATGACTGTCCCTAAGGGCACACCATCAAAATCATATCTAGCATTGCAGTTGACAATAACAAACATCAATTCTTATTTTCCTAGAGCTTTGAACATAATTTATTATTGAAAACTACCCCTTGTTTAAAATTGTTCTTCATATTTGAAATGGTGTATTTCTTTGTGAGTGTGGAGAAAGAAGCATAACCTCTTTTCCTCATGACATTCTTCAACATTTGTTCTAGGCTCTGTTGTCTTTTTCAGTTATTTTCTCTCTCAAGGGAACTCATCTATATCCAAAGACTCAATTATTGCTTATATCCAGATTTATCTCCAATATGACTGCTGAAGTCAAAGAACTATTGAACTGTGCAAATATTTCTAGAATTTGCCTCAATTTTATACCAAGATACTTCACTCAACACACATCCAAATCTTGTTTCTCCAAGATTGTTAGTGAACTTCTGATATTTTCTTTTTCAGTGAATGATACTGACATCTGTCTTGCTATCAAAACAACCACCCTAGGAATCACCCAATATTCCTACATATATTCCATCCACATGCATTCACTTTTCCCAAATATTACACATTTCACTAGTCTCACCAAATCTGAGTCCTAAAGTCACTCATAAAATCCATTTCCTCAGTAGAAACTACACTGAATCTAGCAACACTGCAACCATATTTATTATCAATTTCTTATCACTATATCCAGATCTCACCACAATTACAGTTTGAAATTATCTTACCAGGCTCTGCCACCTTAACTAACCCTGTTCTAGGGTAGGTGAGTAGATAGTTTACTAGATTGATGTTAGTGTATCTATTGGAATTAAGGCTCTGATGGGGAGTTGGCCTTGTTTCTCTTGTCCTTTCATACTGGGAGAAACTTGTAAATAGATAGAAACCGACCTGGATTACTCCGGTCTGAACTCAGATCATGTAGGACTTTAATCGTTGAACAAACGAACCTTTAATAGCGGTTGCACCATTGGGATGTCCTGATCCAACATCGAGGTTGTAAACCCTATTGTCGATATGGACTCTAGAATAGGATTGCGGTGTTATCCCTAGGGTAACTTGATCCGTTGCTCAAGTGATGGGTCAATTTATGATTTTTTTTTTCTGTATTTTGACTTGTTAGTCTAGATTTAAATCATTCGGAGGTTGTTTTGTGGTCTGAGGTCACCCCAACCAAAATTATTAAACCAGAAATTATAAGGTTAGGCCAATTAGGGGTAAGTGTGTTTTGTATAATTGTGGTTGAAAAATTAAAGCTCCATAGGGTCTTCTCATCTTTTTGGTCTATTCCCGCCTCTTCACGGGAAGGTCAATTTCACTGTTCAAAAGTAAGAGACAGATAAACCCTCGTCAAGCCATTCATACAAGTCCCTATTTAGGGAACAAATGATTATGCTACCTTTGCATGGTCAGGATACCGTGGCCGTTTAACAATTGTCACTGGGCAGGCGGTGCCTCTAATAGTTGTAATGCTAGAGGTTATGTTTTTCGTAAACAGGCGGGGTTTTTGTTTGCTGAGTTCCTTTTACTTTTTTAATCTTTCCTTACAGCACTCCTGTGTCTGGTTAACATTATGTTTTATAGGTTGAGCCTGTGTTTGTTTTTTTCTATATATATGTTAACTATCAGTGATTCATTCGGTCTGATATAAGTTTGTGCTTGGAGAATTTTTTCTTGTTACTAATATTAACATTAGCTCATCTATTGGGGAATAGATTAACTCAGTTTGTATTATAGGAGGTCATATTGGTTCTTGTAATTTAGGGGTCGATGTGGTTGAGCTTGAACACTTTCTTAATTGGTGGCTGCTTTTAGGCCAACTATGGCTGTGTAGGTGATTTTACTGTCTATATAAGGTTGTATCCATATCTAAAGGGCTGTCCCTCCTTAGATTAACATTAAAATTTACATGTTGGAGTATTATTTCTTGTGGTAAATTTTAAGTGGAACTGAAATTCGGTTCTGATTAACCAGCTATCATCAAGCTCGGTAGGCTTTTCACCTCTACCTAGAGAACTTCTCACTATTTTGCTACATAGATGAGTGTGTTCATAGATAACTGTCTTTGGGTAGCTCGTCTGATTTCGGGGTGCTTAGCAAAGTTCTCTGTGTTAAGCTTTTTCAGTTAAATCATTATGCAAAAGATACAAGGTGTAATCTTTGCTTTTTAGTGCTTTGAATTAGTCTTTCATCTTTCCCTTGTGGTACTGGCTCTATAGCTCCTGGTATGTATTTCTATCACCTATACTTTACGGACTGGTGAATGTTTTATTTTATGGGTTTGATGTAGTTGTGGTTATTGGTTTTTGGTCTAGAATTAGCTCAAAATGTTCATTGTGTGAAATCTTCTGGGTGTAAGCCAGATGCTTTATGGTTAAGCTACATTTTGATGTTCCAAGCACACTTTCCAGTGTGCTTACCTTGTTACGACTTATCTCCTCTTAATTTTTGTGGCAGTAGTTTATATAAGTTTTGTGATAAAAATGTTGAGGAGGGTGACGGGCGGTGTGTGCGTGCTTCATTGCTTGGTTCAATTGAGCTTTCTAAATTCAATTTACTGCTAAATCCTCCTTATCCTCTTCAGTTTCATAAGAGTTTCCATTGATTTTCTTGGGGTAAGAAAATGTAGCCCATTTCTTCCCATCTCATTGGCTACACCTTGACCTAATGTTTTTATGTTTGTATGTTTTAGCTTACTTTAAGTGCCTTAAGTAGGGTTTGCTGAAGATGGCAGTATATAGGCTGATTTAGCAAGAGATGGTGAGGTGAATCGGGGTTTATCAATTATAGAACAGGCTCCTCTAGATGGATATAAAGCACCACCAAGTCCTTTGAGTTTTAAGCTGTTGCTAGTAGTTCTCTGGTGAATATGTTTGTTAGGTTTGCATATTTATGTTTACGGTTAGGCATAGTGGGGTATCTAATCCCAGTCTGGGTCTTAGCTGTCGTGTTATCAGATTTGTTAAGATTACTTTCATAAGTTATTTTTTCTTTAGCTGTAGCTTTTTACGACCTAGGTAAAGTTTATTCTTATTGAGGATTAGAAGTCCTTAAACATGCTTTACGCCAGGGTTTATTGGTTTGGGTCTATTGTATGACCGCGGTGGCTGGCACGAGATTTACCAACCCTTAGTCAGTGTAACTTAGTCAAACTTTCATTTATTGCTTAATTTTTATCACTGCTGTGTCCCGTGGGGGTGTGGTGAAGCAAAGAGTCTTTAGCTACAAATTTTGTGTGCTTGATGCTTGCTCCTTTTGGTCTGTTAGACTTAGAGGGCATATTCACTGGGGCACGGAGATTTGCATGTGTAATTTCACTGAAAACTAATAAAAAGGCTAGGACCAAAACTTTCTTTGTTTATGGGATTATGCAATCCATCTAGGCATTTTCAGTGCCTTGCTTTGATATATAAGCTACATTAACTTTTTGAGGTTAATTTTCTTCTTTTATGTGGTTGGTTATTTTAGGTATCTTACTAGTATGTAGGGAGGGAGTGTGGAGTTGGATTACATGGTGGTTGGATTTGTGTGTTGCGCAATTTAATTTTCGAGATACATGTTTCACGGTATGCTTTTTGCTTGTCTCTTTGCTCATCATCACCTCATATGCTGTACTAAGAAAATTGCTTCAGAAGTATGAATTATGAATGGAGAAATTAGTCACCTGATTTAAAAATTGAATAAAAATCCCCAATAGCTTTGCCATCTGATGTCTCAATTTGTGTTGACAATGATTTTAACACTTTCATACTGCTGAGATGATATTTCTTATCAAAAGAAAGGTTTCTATTAGCAGCATATGTAAAGTCAGTCATAACTTTACAGAATCTAACATGAGCAAATTTGGGGGGATTCATGTTATAATCTCTGTTCAGTTTTTGCTTAATATTTTTCAATTTGAAATATGTGCAAGCACAGAATCATTGAAGTAAATTAAAGCAGATATGTAATGCTAGGCATTGTTTTTTAGGAAGTCACTAAGTAGAACAGCTGAGCTTTGCTGACTACAAAACCTTTTTTTTTTAGGGTTGATTACTTTGAACATTATAAAATGCCCTACTGTTAGCCATAAATTAGACTTACATTTCTTAGGAAAAAGTGACTAATAATATTTTGTTGTTGAGTTAAACAGAATAAATGTCTAAAAATTTAGCCAGAAGGCTGAGATTTTAATTACTCATTAAGGTGTTTAGATTAATGTAAATCTGATTGGCCTTTTCTGTCTTAACAATCCAGATTGGTAGTGGCATTAACACTGTCATTAAATGTTGAATAAACAGCAGTTTTTCAGCACTGTGAGAACCTGACCTGGAAAAAACTTGTCAATAAAGAATTTTCATTAATTGTCAATCTTGTTCTCTGTATTGTGCTCATGAGAGGTGTACCCTTTTAAAATTGACCTTCAAATACTGATAACCAAATAGCATACTTCAGAAAGTGCTTTTTAAATGAAGTTAAATGAGTACTGTCAAATTTTTCCTAATTTTTATGTTCCTGTTCAATGTCTGAAAACAAGTTTCTTGACAGTATTCCTAAGTAATTCTATGCCTGCTCACAAGTTAAAATATATTGCAGTTCCCTGAATAAGTAAAAAAAATACATTTCTTAAAATTTAAAAGATTTTAATTTCAATTTAAAAGACTTTAATTTCAATACCTATCTTCCTATTTTATAAGTACATGCATGTATACATTTTTAAAACAACTGATAGGTAGGGACCCATCTTTTCACTTTATTACTTATTTGTATTTTACATTTTACATCCATGAATACTAAGACATTGCATCTATTATCTAATCCTCATGCAATAATGTTAGATACAGTGGTTTTTGACCATTGGGACAAACCCAAGGTTTATTTAGCAACTTGCCCAAGGAAACAAAGTTGTCATTGAAAATGATAGCTTCTTAGGATAAATGTATAATGGTTAAGATCATGGATTGTAGAATTGGGAAAATTGGGTCTAACTGATATCTTTAAGAATCCTTGTGAAATTCAATGAGATAATTCACATTAATACTTAAGACAGTGCTTTTCATATATTGCATTTTTAATATGTGTGAGTAGTTATGCCATTACATGGCACTGATATTTAGGTTATTTAATTACACGTCACAATGTTAATACCTTTTGGGGAGTTCATATCAAGCTAAAATTAATTAATTAATTAAAAATTGATTGGGGTTTTAAATATTTGAATATAAAGAAATATTTGAGGCTACAGTGGAGAGTGCCAATTTGATGAGGTTCTCTGTTTCCTACTTATCTGATTTTTCTACCTCTGTGATGAAGAATATTGTTTACCTCTATTATTAGCCTCTATCTCAAAAAACAATGAATGCAATGGAAAAGAAGAAAAGTACCTGAATTAATGTTTTGCTCCTCTTAGCATCTCTGACTGAAAAGGAAAACACCTCTTGAGGTAGAGTCTTAATTGTAAGAAGAAGCTGCACCTTGGCTATGATAAGACCATTTCTGTTCAAAAGACAGGCATGTTTCTACTTTGAATTCAGTCATGAAATGTATATAATTATAAAGTAATTGAAAAACATAGCTTCAAGGTCTCCTGCTGTTGCATAATAGATATGAGACAAGCATTTTGGACTAGACTTTTTAAAATTTCTATGACACTGTTAGAAAAGAGGTATTCTGAAACAATTTGAGAAGCAGAAAGAACACAACCACAACCAGAAGGTCCAATATGATTCATTTCTAATTTCCGCCATGCACTCATTATCATTTTAGGTGATAAAATTATATCAATGTATTTATTCAATGAACTACTGTTACAATTTGCTTTGCTATATGTCAAGGGCATAGTGGTAAAGAAATCATGTTTCCTTTCCAGAAAAGCTCATGAGAAACATGGGTGAATAAGTTTTATGGTGATCTTTATGATGGGATAGATCTAATGCACACTACATTAATGAATGAACAACCTCAGCAAACAGTGGAAATCTTTAAGTTTGCTTAATAAAGACTTAAATATATGTACAAACACACACACAATTGGGAAGATTTTTGTATTCAAGGTTTGGTTATGGTTTGCCTATGAATGGTGAATAAACAGAAAATGTTCTAATAATCCCTTGCAGCATCAATTGTTCACTTTGCTGCACTAACCAACTGGGTCAGAATAATAAAATTCAAATGGAAATGTTGTATCCTCTTGTTAATTTTAATGACTTCTCAAGTTAAAATTAAAGTGACATTTTTAAGCAGCAAATAGTTAAATATGCTTTATTAGACAATGATTTTTTATTAGAATATATTTAAATTTTTTCTTTCTATAGTCCAAACAAAATATTATAAGAATTATGAAGTGGCTTAGGTGTCTGTTTCTCAATCAGTAAATAATATTTAAGCAATAATAATGATGTCAAAATGTTTTTAAAATCCTATTCATTAGATTTAATTGTGTCTACTATAATATTATTTAGTTATTAAGAAGCTAAAACATAAAAGAGATACATAAATTATAAGTTTATATAAGCACACATACATATACAGTTATTCAATTAAAATTCTCAGTCCATTCATCCAACTAATTTTTAAAAATCATTTTTATTAATTTCTTCTTTCCAATATTAGACAATTAAAAGGTAATACTTTTATAAGTAATTTACTTCAGTTAAAAATTAGTATCATATACATTTACATATTTTTCACTTCACTTCATACATGTCATGATGATCCTACTACATAAGAATTTGCTATGTGTAGCAAAATATTTTTCCATTTTACAGGTGTGCTATAATTTATGTAGGCCTTCCTGTATGGATGGATATTTAAGTTATGTAAAAATTTTTGCTTTGGGCATCTCTGTTCTAATGTACATACGTTAACTCACTTCATTTTTCCCCTATGTCATGTATGCTTGATTTCCTAGAAATGAAAGCTTTGGACACAGGATTTTTACATTGTCATGTTTCTTCCTTGTTAACCAAAATCAAATTGCTCTTTATAAAGTCTGTAAGAATTGCAGTACCATTAACAGGTATTCTACATTATCCAAGACATTTTTTATAAAAACTTTACATTATTGCCAATGTGTAAGTAAAATATGTTATGCCCACCAAATATTTGCTTTATCTCTATGTTAAACATATGTTTCATATGTTGAAATGTTGTTAGTGAGTGCTTCTCATAAAGCCAGACTTAGTGGTGCACATCCGTAAGCCCAACTATTCAAGAGGCAGAGAAAGGAGGATTGAGAGTTTGACACCAGCATGAACAAATTTAGTGAGATCCTACCTCAAAAACAAAATCAGTCAAAAGACTAGAAGCATAGCTCAAGTGGTAAAGTATTGATTAGCAATCATGAGACCCTAAGTTGATCCCCAATACAAATAAATTGATTAATTAACTCTCATGGATTTATTTTTACATTCACTGATTTATTATAAAAAGTTTTCTTTTTTTGTAAAGAATGTGCATATGCACCTAGTTGAAGAGATATATAGTGCCAGGTCTGGAAGGATCCAGAACACAAGAAATTGAATCACAATGGATTTGGGATGTCCCATCCTTTCAGCATGTGGATGAATTTATTTGAAATAGTTTTAAAATTGTAAAAATTTTAAAAAGATTTGAAGTTTAAGTGACATATACCTGTAATTTCACATTCAGGAAACTGAAACAGGTAGATGGATAGTTCAAAGCAAGCCTGGACTACATATGGAGACCCTGTCTCAAAACTAAATGAATAAATAAACAAATAAACAAATATTTGACCCATTCAAAGCCAATACTAATGCAAATCGGCATCCACTTTCCCCCAGGCCTCTATTCAGCTGTTTCCGTGCCACTAATGGAATAGCATGAACATTCTTCTCATTTTAAATTCTACCATATTACATAACTGTTCCTAATTTATGTCTGCTTCTGAAATGTCTCTATCTACCACGAGGTTTCTTGGATTTTAGGTATTAATTATGCCACCCATGTACCTAACATGAAACCATTTTTGTATTGCTGGATAAAAGCCAATGGACCATGGAAATTACCCTAGTCACACTAGGATAGTGTAGATTTGTTTGCTTTCTAAAACATCATTCAAGACTTTTTTGTTAACATTCATAGCACGATTCTTTTTTGATTGAGTGCTTTTTGGATTGCAGTATTATCAATATTTTGTTCTTTCCATGAATAAAAATATTGAAGTTTCACTTCTTTTCCATCCAACTTACTTAAATAACATTTTTAAGCTTGGTATAAATCCCATAAAATCTTGTACTAGATATTTAAAATTCTACTTCTATGTGTTTGGAAATCTATCTACATGTATATACACATATATTCACTCTTTTATCTTTGTCTCTTGGCACTTGGGGAGTTTTTCCAACATTGGAATTTTTTTTCTTAGTTTCTTTCAAAATATATTTTAATATCTGTTTTGCTCTATTTTTTTTTTATTTTAGTTCTGTTCTGTAAAAATGGCTGTTGCCTTATATGAACAACAATTTCTTCTTAAGCCACAGAAACAAGTGTTCCTTTGCTCTGTGTCATTGTGGAGTATTAATTGTGAACCAGGCTGGCTGTTCTTTAAAGTGGTTTTCTTGAACTACTTCTGCAAAGGGGCCTCTCTATCTTCCACTGATGATTGACATCATTTATGGTGACAAAGCTCTGTGCAGCATGTTTCTTTCATCCCATTAGGAGACAAGTTTGTTTTGCTGACCAGCTTTTTCCCAAACCATCAAAACCCTCTTTTTCTTTACTGCACTGAGGACATGTTGCTTCATCCTTGTGTTTCATGCTACTTTATTCCTTTCTTTCAATTTATGACCCTTGACCGGTTGATTATTTCAACTGCTGGCCCAAGATCATTCTCAGAGAGAGCCTTTTGTTAGTTTTCCTTTTTTTTATTTCCTTGCCTATTTGCTCACATACATGAATAAGTCCTAAAAGCCACTTGTAGATCTTACTGTCTGTGCCTGGTCCTTTCCATTTCCTCATGCCTTCCATGCAAGCACAGATGCTACTTTTTGTGCCATGTACATGTAATTTCAAGAATAAATATGAACAAAAAAAGTGCTGTCCATAAACAATGAAATATTTTTCAACCGTAAAAAAGAACTAAATATATTATTTCCAGGAAAATTGATGGAACTGGAGACCATCATAGTAAGTGAAATAAAAAATACTCAGAAAGACAAATATCACAATTCTAGCCATATGCAGATTTGTACCTAAAGAAAACAAAACCTGAAAGTAGAATAGAGTTATTTGAGGAGAGGAGGGGGCAAAATGAGGGGGAAGTATGCAACAAAGGTGATGGGGGAGATGAATGTGATCAAAGTACTTTGGATACATGTATGAAAATTTCATTATAAAACTCATAATTTGTAAACACCAATGAAAAAGAAAAGAATATGTTATCAGTTGTCTAATTTTATTTTTTAATTCAACTTTACAGCTTTATTTCTTATCCTTATGCTCCTTCAGTCTCATTCACAATATGTAAGTAATAAAATTCTAAATTTTTCATCAGTATCTTCAGGAAGAAATCTTTACAAATGCTTTAAAGGTATTAATTATATATATTTACAGAAGGAAGACTTTGCATTCAATTTAGGTTAAAATTCAGTGTAGGCAGTGTTTTTCACTGAAGCTTAAAAATGTACAAAGAAAAATTATTACCTTAGTATATGAGTAAAATGATTATATAATGTATATATGAAAGTGTTTATTAATTGTGTTAGCTTAGTTTCTTACTTAAACATTTTAGTGACTAGACTGTTAGATTTTAAGCTTCATACTTTCCTAATGACTACAATTATGTATATAGAGATGTGACCTTGGAAGAAAGTGAATGGCTATACACTGTTTGCATAAGTATGGTCTCTGGATAGTAAATGCTGTATATCTGTCACTTTGCTTCTTATTGACTGACTCAAAGATAGTTTCATAGGCTATAATGGTCTAAGGTCTAATTTAGGTACTGGTATGAAATGTCTGCATAATTGGGATACATTGGACCAAATAAACCTGTTTGGTGATTCTTAATATATTAAAGTATGACTTTATAAATAACCCTATTGCCTTCTTCTCAAATCTATATTTTAAAAGGTGATATCATCTCTGAAAAAGTAACAATCTACATTATATTTCATTGTCTAAAAAACAGTTAACAAAATTTGAATATTTACTTAACAATTTACTTAATAATTATGAAAAGCTACATGTATACCAACATCTACATGAGAGATTTTAAAATTAACAAATTAGTGTGCCATTGATAGGTAAGTATTTGGATAACTGTGGGGCTATTCAGTGTTTTAAAGGACTTGTAATGCAACATTTGGTATGATTTTGAACCCCAGTTTTATTTATCAAAACTTCTAACATTTTGCTAAGTAGATATTCTTTTAAATATATTTATCAGCTTTTAAAATTAGCATATACAATGCTAGAGTTCACCTTTTTAATGTTGTCTGCCAACTTTCATTAGGAACTGCCCTGCTACCCAATGTATGAATGCCACATGTCCATTACTTACCCAACTATGTCCCTTAACCTGCACAATGGTGGATGCTCTTTCATGTTTATCTCCTCATCCTCAAAGCACTGTAAAGCCAGGCTTCATCTATGTTACTTACTTCCACATATCTATCAGAACTGAGGTTTACAGAGGTATGTCTGCTGTAAGACATAAGTGTCTTCTACCTTTGTATCACCTGTTGCCGTGTTACATGTGGAAAATCACATTTTGTTACCAGAAAAATGGCCTTGAAGATAACCTCTGTTCTTACATCTGGCAGGAGAAGAATTTCAAAGTAATAGTAAAGTTCAATAAGAAAGGAATACACTTTCAACAGCTTGAAAGAGAGTTTTCTCTAGAGTGAAAGCAATGGGATAAAAAGGGAGAGACATTTCCTGTTCCCCATGTGGGAAATGGGAGTAAACACTCAAAATGGTGGTCCCCATCTTCTAGTCTTATTCTGAAGAGTTGAGGAAATACATGTGATCAAAGGTAATGGGTGTGGGTGGCAGAGATGGCTGTTAAAAAAGGGAAGGGTCATCCTCTCAAATCACACACATTCACACCCACATCCCACCCGAATCACAGAGATAATACATAAGCTTTAGAACTTCCCTTTAATTATTCTTCCCCCATCCAAGGATCCTTGTAGCTTGTTAAGATCTCAACGGGAAAGCAGAAATAGGTATCTCCTCCTTGTCTCCCTGTTTCTGTAACTTAGCATCTGAGTGGAAATGGGAGGAGGAGTCTGCTGTTTTGGCTCCCCAGCCTTCACTTCCTTGTTCCAATGTCAGAGTCTAGCCTTTTAAATTTTTACTAAGATAATATGATTTCCCTATTTCCTCATCTATCTCTCCTGCCAGAGTTCCTTCTGAGTACTTCTTTCTGGTTCTAATATGAGAAACTGATTTCATCTGAACAGTCCTTAGAAACTTGGTCTGCTGCAATAGTGAAGTTTCATGTCTTTGATAGTCTTTAGCAGAGCAAGCATGCTTCATTTATGTAGCATTAAAGGTAAAAGTTTAAGGATAAGGTTTTTTAAACTGTAGTTTCCAAATCTTTCTCTTTGTTCATTTGAAAAGCACATGCAAGTTGCCAAGTTCATAAAATACAAAGGTGTTTCCTTGGGGATGCCATGATTTCCTATCTGCTGGGTTCCTTATTAGTAGATGAAAATGTTTTCTCTTTGAAACGTTTTTGTGGTTGAAATTCCAGTGACATCAGCTGCAAATAGCCTGAAGCAAAGTCAGCTTTGGCTGTTCCGTTGGCTTTAAGGATGGCCTCACTTTAGAAAAGACACCTCACATCAAGCGGACAATGTTTAAAAACGAAAAATGAAAGAAAGAGTGGTATTTTAAAGAGCACAGATTTACTTGCTGAAATAATGATAACTTATTGGCTTCTCTGCAATTAAAATTTCAGTTTGAGTGCCAAAATATGTACAATTTTTTAAGTCCTGGTTCTTGTACAACTTTTCCTGTTCATGTTCTTCTTCTTCTGGATCGTCTTCTCATTCTTTATATTATTTAACATTTATTTATTTTAATTATTATATTAACTAACATTACAGAGCATGGCGTCATCTCCACTTATTTCCACATTCCTACAGATGACAAAACTAAGAATGGAAGAACTTTAGTAATTTTCCCTGACATACACTTTTGTAAGTCATAAGAACCTTTTCAGCTTAAAACTAGTGCCCACTCTGTTAATGGCACTCCTGCAGTCTGTGATCAGAAGATTCTGATTTTTGCACTCCAAATAGAATAATATAAGCAAAGCTCATGGATGGGGTAAGGTAAAATAAAATAGCTTTATTGAGAAAAGGGGAGTCACCTGTTCTGCCAGGTGAGGAAAGGGAAGAAAAGGCAGAGGACATGGTGGGTACAGGTGCAGTCCACTGGCAGACAGAGAACACTTTTTTTTTCAGGTGCCTTTAAAATCTACACTATCCCATGGGGGGCAGGCCCAGGAGGTTCCCACCCAATAATGAACAAGTGATGAAGGGAATGGGTGGTTCCCAGCCAGGTGAGGGTGGTCTGTCTCATCCCCAGGAAAGCCACATGAACCCCTAACTTTTCCTACTTCTAGCTTTCCTCAAACTCCCTGTGAGAGATACTATTCAAAAAAATTCCTTTTGGGAGGTTGTTAAAGATCTGTCTTCAGTATCTGCTTTGAGCTAACAAGGGGCAGCAGACCCTACCTATAAGGGGAAATTGTCTCTCCTGTTTCTTTCCTTTGGGGCTCATTTGGACACAAGGTGTCTGAACTATTGTCAAGCAGAGTTAAGATTTCTCATGGAGATCTGAATTGCTCATGGAGATCTCAATCATTTATAGAGCTTGATAGCCTTGTTGTCTCATGATTTGTGTCCTGAAGACTTTTATTCTGGAAGAAATAAATCTGATTTAGAAGGCATGACCTGAATATTTAACACTGAGATGAGCATCAGAAGGGGACCTGCCAGGTGTGGCAGGAAGGACAAAGTAATTTTGAAAGGTGACAGGGAGTCTTATGGTAGTTGTTTATACCTATAGCTATTTTTAACTCTTAGATGGCCCTGCATTTTGGACTCTAGTTAAAGGCTGACTACATTAGGGGCCAGGTGTACCAGGGACCAGGTGTTAGTCCAATTAGAGAGTAAACATCAATGAGTCAGTTCTGTAAAGAAAGAAGGCTCACTGTATCCCTAAGCAGAAATTAGACATCATTGAAAGTTATATTGCCTTTGTTTTAATAGAAGGCCTTGGCCAGAGACAAGAGTTTGTCTTTTGCCAAAAGCCTAAAAGGCTTAACTATTAAAGGACATGGGTAAGAGCACTCTTTTTAAAAAATCTCTTGGTTCTGGTTACTTTTAGAGGTCTGGCATAACTGACTCCATCTGGATCTGGAGAAGTCCCCCCATTTGTGCCATTCTTCTGAACTTTCTCAGCTCACTGAATGCCACTTGTGCCTCTGAGAAGTTGGGGGACACTGACCACTCAGGGGTTATGTCCTCTTAAACTGTTCTTTGAATAGTCATCTCTGAAGATTTTGCCGATTTGGCAGTTTTGTCCCTCGGTGCCGAGTGCTCCCTGGGAAAGTACAGAAAGTCAGATTCTGTCCCACAGAGAAGGAAGACTCAGAAGTCAGGGCCAATGCAACCTTTTGGCCAAATTAAGCAACAAAGAGATTTATGGAAAAAAATAAAGAGTGGATCTTAGGCTAGGCTTAACTATTATAAATGGTTGTCCCATAGGGGACATACTTATACCTTCAAACTGCTGTAAAGTGTTAATAGGTAACAGTTAAAAAGTTTTACCACAAAAATACATAACAACCCCAATACTTAAGAATGTCTGTCCAGGTTGACAGATAAGCACTTATTGGAATCATTTTTTATGGATTTGCCTGTGAATGTTCTTAAAGGATCAGGACCATATGACAAACTCATAGTAACCATGGTTAATTATAATTTAAACCTTGATTTTGTTTAGGTAAACCAACAAGTTGTTGGTTGTCAGCACTGTCAATACAGTACTAACAGTTAAAAACATTAAGTTTTTAATGCTTAATAGAGGACAGTGTTAGTAATTTTAAATAGCCCCCATTTTGATGCTTAATTATATATTATATATAAAACAATGTTTATCTAGTCAATGTCAGACAAACCAATATTTGGATGACAAACAGATGTCAGGAATAAATGATAGAACTTTTAACACTTGTCATAAAGAGCACAAATGTCAAGACCTCATTAGAAGGTATCTTAGATAAAAGAACTATAGATGCTTCCATGTATACATTTTTAACTCTATAAATGATTTTATATCATTTAGATACATTTAGAACCCTTTAATGAATTTTTAGTTTAAACTTAGTTTCTTTTGTGTTACTGGAAAAAAAACTTAGGTTTTTGTGTCTGGCATGAGACTAATTTAAGGAGGACATAAAGAATGGTAAAATAATCTTAAATGTACTATGAAGAGAACTAGTTATCTTATTTTGGTTAGCACGGTCAAAGCATCTCCCAACACTTACGGTTACAGCCAAATGAATATGTTGGGTTTCCCTATGCTGGCTGGTGGAAAGAAGAAGAGAAAAAGGGGAGCAGGAGAATCCATTCACCCCTCCACCCCTGCATGAGAGCTCCTGAATGGAATTCCATATGCTGGCTAGTGCAGAGTGAGAGAGAGAAAAGGGGCAGTGGATAGCTGTGCTTTCAGAGAGAGAAACACAAGACCTTCTAGATTCTTGGAGTATACCCCATGCCTGTAGAAAGCCTCAGCACTGGCCTTTCAACCTGTTCCCATCACACATCTGTGGCACAAGTGAATAGCAGGGTACCCTGTCTTTCAAGTCAATGGTTCCCCTAAGGGCCACCCTCATCCACCCCAGCATGACGGTTTTTTGATGGGATGTTGATCCTGAATGTTGACCCAACTGTTAAAACATCAGAGCTATTATGATCAGTACAGAATCTAAATTGTACTAAAGTAAGCTTGCCTGATACAAACCCATCACTTGTGGTTAGTTTTCATATCAGGCCATGGGGTTGTAGTCAGCTTATAAACAGAAAAGTGAGAGAATATGTATAATTTTTAATAATAAAGCAATTAAGATTAATGTCACAAATAATTAGATACAGAAACAGAGATAAGGGGTTAAGTATATTATTACATCTGGAGAGTAAGCTTTTATTTAATCTTGGTAAAATTTTGTATTAGCATACAGAAACAAAATATGTTGACAGTTATTTTGACAAAGCAGAGACCCATTTTTGAATATATATAAGTTCCTTAAATTTTAACCTCCGAAAACTTTTAGGCAGATTTTAAATTATAAACTTATAAGTTTTAAGACCTATATTTGTATATTGAAATAACCTTTGTAAAAACCCGAATTCAGATAACACTGTTTTAAATAAATCTCTTAGTAACCTTATAACTTAAAAGACTTAAGAAGAAAATTAAATTAAACCAACTTGATTAATAGCATTTTATAAGGACACATGGGTCAATAAACTTAATTATAAAAGAGTTAAATGTAAATTACACTCATGGTAGAATAAAACAGGTTGAGATTATTGTTTATAAAAATCATTTTAGTTCTAAGGCAGAGAATAATTAGGCCTGATTGGGATTAGAAATTTAGATAATCCTTGAGACAGTTGTGCACATTAGCTTTATAAAAGTAGTTTAAGAACCATCCTAAATACATCTAAACACACAGAAAGACACACAGATGTTAGACATAGGCATCCCAAAGAATATAATTGTGCATAATGAGCTCCAAAAAGGAAAAATTAAATGGCCACAATTGGTAGGAGATAAAGACATACAGAAACCACACATACAATGACACACAAAACAATCACATTAATTTAGAGTGCACCCTTAAACCATTTCTTTATCATTATTTTTAGAAGATTAGTCAGCTAGATTCCTAAGTAGTTTATAACAGATCTTTAACATAAATACTTTCTTTTTGGCCCAATCCTTAACATATGAATGGAGTAAAAACAATATGTATAGAAATTATATTAATTTAGATAATTGTAACCACAAGTTAGTTATAATTTTCCTAGCATAAGGCAAGGTGACTTCACCCATGAGTTTCCTATTCCTAGGGAGTGGCTAGATGGCACTGGACACATGGCAGCTCCTTTATGGTGGCATTTCCTGTGACCACAAGGTCTCCCCAAAATGTCTCTCTATGGAACACAAGGACATGTTACATGCAACATATAGGCTCAAAATACTAGTCTATTATAGGAATAAAAGAAATGTCCCCCTGTGAGACAGGTGTCCATGTGTTAGGCGTGCTAATGAAAAGACAGATAAATTGTAACAAACTAAGGTGGGATTTTAAAAGGTTCTGTTATTCTCCAGTTTACTCCAGGTGTTTATAATTAAATCCTGGATCTTTTTTTATAAATGAGCTTTGTCATTATCTAGAAAGTCAAGAATCTAAACCCAGTAGAACACAGCCATTTGCAGATCTACAGCTTGAAAAGGATCTCAAACAAGTTTAGAATTTAACATACTACTTTGAGGTATAAAGAACAAAATTTTATTAATTTTAAATAAAAAATAATTGTTAAGCATAAAACCTCTAATTAAATTGTCTATTTAAAATGTCCACATATAAAAACTCATTTTCTTTAACTTCTTGTCTGAAAGCCTAATTTTATCTGCAGAGAACAGTTAAGGTTAGAATGTTTTTAAAGTTTTATTGCATATTAGAATAATAATTATGAGGGACAGCATTAATTATTACTATATTTTCATGTGAAAAGATGACCTTGTATTAATACCTTTTTTAAATTTTCCATTTAGAGTAAATGAATTTTAAATAAGTTACAATTCTTTTTTCTCATATAGATATACTTCAGGGGTGACCAATGTTAAATCCTTAAATGGCACTGTTTCTAATTTTAGAAACCATGTTTTAGAGAATTTAAATGCATTTAACAATTAATGACAGTGCAATTAACACCACAGCTACACAGATTTAACCTATATGTTAATTTAGATTTTTACCTTTAAATGGAATTTAGAATCTCTGGCTAAGATAGGCAGACCTGGGACAAAGGTGTATGACCTTGGCGTGAGTGTTTCGGTGACCCCTGTAGGATATGGGGGTAAGGTGAGCATGGGTGAGAATTTAGATAGGGTGGCTAGGGTAAACATTCATGGCAGGTAGGTGAGTAAGAGAGTGGGTCAGAGAAAGGAAACAGAAGGTTGTAAATAGGAGAGGGCAGTTTGGTTAGGCATGGGACCTTGGTCACCAGATGTGGCCCCTCATCCACCTTGTCCCTGGCGCCCTGAGCTCACCTGTCTTCTCCACTGGTGATGGAGTTGCCATGCGTCTGCATTTCCAATCTCAGCCAGCTTAGGCACTGAGAGCCTTTCAGGTGGCAGCTGCTGGACAGAGGCTGCTGTTCCATGCAGTGCCCTGTGCATTCATGCAGGTGACCATGCTCTGTGGCTAGCTAGGCGGTGTTTTCAGCCCACACTGAGAAGTGGGGCAGGGCTTGTGGCTCAGGGAGGCCCAAGGAGAAGGACTGGAGGATCACACCTTTTGGCTGAAGGGCCCTGGTGCCAGATGTCCAGGGGGAGGGGGTTCCACACCAGCAGAGTAAGCATTTTGGGGATGTTGAGCCAGTGGCAGCCCACTTCAGCCCTCTGGAGGCAGAGCCAGGACTTCCAGAAAAACATGGCCTCTAGGGGTGGGACTTCTGGATCACCCCTAAGAGGTAGGTTTGAGAAAAACATGGATGGTTAGCCTTGTGCCTTTCTGGAATACTCATTTGGGAAACCGTGAGTGGAGGCCAGCTGGGTAATCATGCACAAGCATTGTAATGAGTCACAGGTGTGGTTTTCCTCTAGTGGGCAGCTGAGAAGCCCTGTGTCCCATGCCCTCCTGCTTTTTTATCAGCCCAATGGGGTCCCAGGAAGCCATGTGTGCCCTCACATACCCAGGCACTACAAGGCTTTTCTTAAGAAAACCCTGTCTGGACCAGGAGAGTGCTATCAACCTATGGCAGCCACAAGAAAAAGCACTCATAGCTTGGGGCATAGGGTAGCAGCCATCATGGATGATGACTTTAACATTACACCACCCTTCTGTTGGTGCCATACAGTCCATGTGCCCCAGCCACCACTGTCCATGTGGACGCTGGCTTTGGAAGCAGTCACTGGGTGTCTGGACTGGAACTCTTAGTCTCTGGGTGGGAATGAGCTGTGGCTTGCTGAGGCCCATCCCCCATGACTGTAGCTGGCAGAGGAGTTGGCAGCTCAGGCTCCAGTAGCCCAGGATGTAGCAGCTCTATTTGCACTCTAAAACCTCTGGTTAGAAGATAGAAAAGGAAGTGAAAGGAGTGGGGAAGGTGCAAGAAATCCAGCCCAAGGCATTCCTAACCACATGAGAGGGGACATTGACTGGGACTTAGGTCTCCCAGGACACAATGAAGGAAAGAGTGAAGGAAGGGGATTGAGGGTTAGAGAAAGTAGGGTCAGGAAAGGGGCAACTAGCTTTTAAGATATTCTGCCCCCCCATGAACACACACACACACATACACACACAAACACAGACCAAACATGAACCCTGTGCCCTGGGGTGCTCTTGGGAACTTGTGAGCCCTGCCAGCAAATGTTGAATTCTGCCCATCAGGGTGTGGTCTGCACTGGGGCTGTGAAAGAGTCCCAAGCTTCCGGTGAATGCCCCAGGGTGAGAGTCCCATACCAGCCCAGTCATAAAGAGGTGTTTGCTTCTGAAGCATCAGGTGATGAGTTGTGATACCAGAGAAAGATGGATTAAAATAATGATTAGCAGAGATAGCATATTGGGATCTCACTGGTCAGGTTCTCCTGGCTAGCTCACCAAATGTGAACAGTGCTGGTGCAGTCTGTGATCAGAAGATCCTGGTTTTTGTCCTCCAAATGGAAAAATCCAAGCAGAGCACATGAATGGGGTGAGCTAGGATAGTTTATTGAGAAAAGGAGAGTTACCTGCTCTGCCAGGTGAAGAAAGGGAAGAAAAGACAGAGGGCATGGTGGGCACAGGTGGAGTCCGCTGGCAGAAAGAGTGCACTTTTCTTTGTCAGGTGCCTTTAAAACCTACACTACTCTATGGGATGGCAGGCCCAGGAGACTCCCAATCAAAACTGAAAAAGTGGGGAGGATTTTTTTTCAGTAATTTCTACTATATTAATTTATCAAAATTTATTCTGATGGTAAGGGAATTTGTATGACTAAAACTTATGAGATATATGTTAATGCTGTATCTCAAATGTATTCCTATAAAACCACTATGTTATGCAAATATTAATACAATTATAATCACTCCTTATTGTGTATAATAATTCAAGTTAATAGTAACTTATCTTTGACTTTGAAAATGTCTAGAGTGCTTGATTCATTGTGTTTGAGTCTAAGATTATTCTAATAATACACTTGTTTGATGGTTTCATAACTTCTATTCATTTTAATGACTTTCATTTTTTGTCCCAGAGTAATATTTTGCCTTATAACTCAATTGAAAACTATTAATGAAGAGTTGCTAAAGTGAGCATTTGAAGGTCAAGTGTTTAAACAATAAGCCAAGAAATACCACCTTAAGAAAACTCAACTTGTTTCCTTATGGGCACACATCCCATTTATATATAAACATTCCAGTAGAATGAAGAGTTGAGATCCATGAATATAGCAGGCTGTTCTTGGCTTCTCACTGCTAACAGCTTGCTACATTTATCAATTCTTTCAAAGTATACTTTTAATTCACCTGCTAGCAAAGTCTTCCTTCATCAGCCTCTAATTGGAAACTTCCTCCTTCTTTCTAATTGTTGATTCTTATTATTATTATGCTTTAGTTCCCCATGACACTTAACACCTATTCTTAGCATAGTAAGCCTGTGTTACTTGTGGATTTATTACATGTGGTTTTATCCAAGCACAATTACAGTTAAAAAAAATCAAAAGAAATATTGCTGGCACCTACCATATCTACCATATTCCTGTGTCTCCAGAAATAAAACATCAGGTATACAGCTACAAGGAAAGCTGGGCAAGTTAGCAAACCAGGAGAGGGCACTAGTACAAGACTATACAGATAGAGGCTAGAGAAAAAAAAAATTTAAATTTCCAACTTTAAATGTATAAAAGAAACAAAGAGAAAACTTTGCTTGGGCAGATCCCAGAGCCATGCTGCAGAAGCAGAAGTGGGTCTGCTTCATCCCAAAACCATTCCATCCCAGATTTTTGATAGTTTGTTTGTTTCTTTAGTTGCTTTTTATTTTTATTTGTTTTCATTCTAGGAAGGCAAAGAAGTAAACTTAGTACAGCACATAAATAGAATCAAGGATAAAGAACACATAGGCTAAAGGACAAGGTAAGGAGGTTTAAATATTTTCAAAGTGCTTTATTTAAATGCTTGAGTATAGGATAATAAAACCTGTTAATATTATTTTCAAATGGAGGTAGAAGGAAGAGAAAGAGTAATAGACCAAAGTACATTGTATGTATGTTTGGAAGTATTACAAAGAAATTTGTTTGTACAACTTATATATGATAATAAGAATGTAAAAAAATTTCAAAAACAAAAAATCTTTAAATTAAATAACAAGAGTCTGCTGCATAATAACTTGGTCTCAGTATGGCTTTACTGTTAGACTTAACATTCTCAGGAATATTTGCCTGATACTTGTTTATTTTTTTGACTTTTACACTTTAAAACTTAGGATAGGTTCTGGCACATAAGAATCAGTGGACAAATACTTATCAAAGAAATCAAACAAATTTCAAAGGAATAGTGAAATTATTAGTGCTCAAATGAAGATATTTTCATTTTTTTAAATGTGAAGATATTTTGTTTGCCTCTACTGTATTTTTTTTCTTTTATTATTCATATGTGTATACAAGGCTTGGTTCATTTCTCCCCCCTGCCCCCACCCCCTCCCTTACCACCCACTCCACCCCCTCCCTCTCCCCCCCGCCCCCTCAATACCCAGCAGAAACTATTTTGCCCTTATTTCTAATTTTGTTGTAGAGAGAGTATAAGCCATAATAGGAAGGAACAAGGGTTTTTGCTGGTTGAGATAAGGATAGCTATACAGGGAGTTGACTCACATTGATTTCCTGTGCATGGGTGTTACCTTCTAGGTTAATTCTTTTTCATCTCACCTTTTCTCTAGTTCCTGGTCCCCTTTTCCTATTGGCCTCAGTTGCTTTTAAGGTATCTGCTTTAGTTTCTCTGCGTTAAGGGCAACAAATGCTAACTAATTTTTTAGGTGTCTTACCTATCCTCATACCTCCCTTGTGTGCTCTCACTTTTATCATGTGCTCAAAGTCCAGTCCCATTGTTGTGTTTGCCCTTGATCAAATGTCCACATATGAGGGAGAACATACGATTTTTGGTCTTTTGGGCCAGGCTAACCTCACTCAGAATGATGTTCTCCAATTCCATCCATTTACCAGCGAATGATAACATTTCGTTCTCCTTCATGGCTGCATAAAATTCCATTGTGTATAGATACCACATTTTCTTAATCCATTTGTCAGTGGTGGGGCACCTTGGCTGTTTCCATAACTTGGCTATTGTGAATAGTGCCGCAATAAACATGGGTGTGCAGGTGCCTCTGGAGTAACCTGTGTCACAGTCTTTTGGGTATATCCCCAAGAGTGGTATTGCTGGATCAAATGGTAGATCGATGTCCAGCTTTTTAAGTAGCCTCCAAATTTTTTTCCAGAGTGGTTGTACTAGTCTACATTCCCACCAACAGTGTAAGAGGGTTCCTTTTTCCCTGCATCCTCGCCAACACCTGTTGTTGGTGGTGTTGCTGATGATGGCTATTCTAACAGGGGTGAGGTAGAATCTTAGTGTGGTTTTAATTTGCATTTCCTTTAAAAACTAAATTCTCCCAAAACTAATGAACCAATAAAGAAATGGGCAAGTGAACTAAACAGAACTTTCTCAAAAGAAGAAATTCAAATGGCCCAAAAACACATGAAAAAATGCTCACCATCTCTAGCCTCTACTGTGTTTAAACAAATCCTTGGCCAGGTCATGGATATGTTATAGTATATATTTGCAAGGCTTCTTACCTATTTGCTTTTAAGCTCTTTGAGGTATGGACATCTTTATTAGTATTTATGGATCCTGGACAAGTATGCAGACAATCCTGGTAATTTGTAGAACTTGATGGATAATTTATTTAACCCTACTTCTTTAACGAATTTGCTTTTTAGTCTTTGCTTGAACCTAGCTGTGAAGAACTGAATGTACACAGTTAGAAAATCCTATTTACTTAATTCTGAGAGCACTTCTCCCAACATCCTTTAATGTTTACCCAGCTGAGATTTCCAAATACTTAAGAAAGTTTATCGCCTCAGTGGAACTTACCTTGACTAAGTATGAAACTTTATTTTCATGGTTATAAACAAGGCAGTGTTTCAGTGGGAAACACTGTTCTTTCTATAACCGATAATCATATGGATATTAATTTGCTGTAGATAATTATTTGATTATAATTTCAAATAACATGTTAAGATACATATATGAACTATGAATACATATATGCTTTATGATACACACATGTACATACATATACACATTACTTTACCTTATCTTAGCTGAGCAGCATTCACTTTCATGACCTGACCTGTCTCATTTGCTTAAGGTTTTTGCCAGTACTTCTGTTTGAACTCAGTGTCTCACACTTCCTTGGCAATTGCTCTGTCAAGTGAGCTTCTGTTTTTTGTAGGATCTCACGCTTTTTGTTCAGATTGTCTCAGGGTCACCATCCTTCCACCTATGCCGCCCACACAGCTGGGATTATAGACATGTGTCACCATACCCACTTTGTTTATTGACATGGGTTCGAGCTATTTTTTGGGTTGGCCTGGCCTTGTAACATGATCATCCCACTGCCACTGGCATAAGCTTTACATATATAAAGTTACATAATGCATGTGAAAACTTTTCTCTACTTTATAATGCTAAAAGTAAAATTTATACTTTGCCTTTCCTTACTGAGAACTCAGCTTTTAGGGCTTCTCGTTAATGGTGATGTTTTATAGCATCTGCCTACACACTTTGCAGTTGCATGCAGAGCACAAATTGGATCAATTCATTTATGCATCCTTTATTAAGTACTAGCCTGAGGAAAGCAATCAAATGGCTTGCCTGGTGAGTACTCTGTGACAAACAGCTGAATCATTGTACTTTATCTTAGCTGAGCCACATCCACTTTCATGACCTGCCTCATTTGCTTTTGTCAAGTCCCTTGTGCTGTTTCTTGGGACTTCTTATTCCTAATAAATACCAAGATCTTATTGTTAAAACACCTATTTTTCAAAGTACAAAAATCATGCTATATGCTTAATATGACTTTTGTTAAAATCAAATACTTTTCATGCTTAACATCTTAATATCAATCAAAAAGATCTTATCCAATATTTCATTAAGATAAGAAATACACATTCACTATCCATATTACTTTGACTAGGAAATCACAAACTTTGGTGTACTGCTATCTTTAATTCTAAGGATACCTTGTTGAATGCTAAAGCTAAAAGAAGTTTTGAGAGATTAATAGTTTGATTAAATCAGTCAAATCTTACTACTTAATGGCATCAAAGAAAAAAATGTATCCTACATTGAAAAAGTTTGACTTCTATTAGGAAAGCACAAATGAAACACTTGCCACCTGGTTTGAAGGAAACACAAGAAGTTTTCTGTCATGTCAGAGAAGGGGGAAGCAGGAAGGTATTCACTAACAGAGTTCTGAGAGGCAATAAGGATTAGTCTAGTGAGAACATTTAACTCAAAAATAGAGTCTATTCCAACTTCAGAGATTACCAAAAGCATCCCAAGATTTGGGGATAAATTCAAGAAGTTTAGTGTAAATGAAGAAAAGTATATAGTTATGGAAGGTGGGAGTTACCTGCAGGAGACATGACCAGAGATGTTGGGAAAAAGCTTAACCTTAGTTATTCATTTTGTTATGTCAGAGAGTTTGGGGTTATTATGAAAGACTTGCAAATTCATGACACAGCTATAGCAAAAAGTGGCCTTTTTGGTAAGCCACCAAATGCAAAGACACCAGATTCCAGAAAGAAACCTGGGGTCATCATTTGTTTATAGGAATTATCAATATGTGGATAAAAAGTAATCCTAGAGTAAGCAGAAAGACAAGATGGGAAGACTAGAAAAATGTTCACAGCCCTTTAGATAATTTTGAACAGAGAGTCAAAGAAATTAGAAAAAGGAAACAAAATAAACATTAGTAGGATTATCAAGAAAATGCAAAAAAAAGAATATTTTCCCTGATCCCTGGGGCATATAGGCCTTCTACATCTTTTTTCCATCTTGTGAGGGAAGGTTCCTTTTCATTCAGCCAAGCACATTTGTTTAGGTACCATATTGGAAGCAAAATTTGGGAGTTCTGCCTCCCAGCTCTTCTAGCTCCAGGACATGATCTGGATCTACTGGATTTCAGCCTGCATTGGTCATGCTGATCAAGTCTGTGAGCTGGTATGGGATAAGCTACCAAGGCTAAGATGAGTTCTGCTGAGCCCTCACTGCTACAAACTTTATGCCCTTACAGAAATGGGAGGGGTGCACGAGAGAAGAGGCTATTTTGTGCCACTGCTTCGTGTGATTCCTTGATTAGAGAATCTTTTTGTGTGCATGTGAGGATGAAAGCATTAGCTTGTACTTCACAACCAAAAGTTGCCCAAGGAAGTTCACTTAATGACCAGGCCTTATTGACCTGGAAATGCCAAGATATTGTCAATGTGCAAGGGACCATTTATATCAATGTATGTGTCTGTGTGCATGCATGTATGTGTGAAAGAGAGATTCTAGTGTGAATGCAAATAAATTATCTGGAGAAGTGAAGCATATTTCAAATTATAAGCACTATATATCTTTTCTTCCCATTAGGGTGATCCTTCCAATATCTTCATGTCCTTATTACCTTAACTGAAACTTTTAGTTACAGTCTAAATCAGTTATTGTATTCTGAGATATTTTATTTCAAATAAAAATTGTCACATATCTGAAAGAGAAAGAGGTGTCTTCAGGTTTAGTACTATTCTAAAAATTGCTGAATGTAAATTAGTGTTATAGCCCAAGTTCCTGGTGAAAATTGTTCTATAAAAGTTACAGCCTCGCTAGAAGATTCAAGTGGACTCTAAATTTAACTGAACACAATTTATTCATTACCTTACTTCTCCAACTACTATATTCAATTTTACTTTACTTGAGGTGTGACTTACGTATGATCTACTTTGAAGAATAAGTAATATTTCTCCTGCATCTTTGAGACTAGTTAATCTCGTCTTCAGTTTATTCTTCATGTGGGATTCACATAGACTTGAAAGCTGTTAAGGGAAATTTCTATAAGTGATTATACTGGCTTTTTAAAAATAAGGTGGACTTACAGACTTTTCTGTATAAATTTTGACTGAATGGCCATATTGAGGTATTTATTCATAATTATATGTAAAGGGAATAGGTGGCCAACACTAAATACAATGAGTTCTGCCTTCCAGTGGAAGCCTGCAGAATCTGCTTCATCTGCACCAAGTGCCTGCTTAGGCCACCACACCCTCATACAGAATGGCCTATGTGCAGCAAATGAGCATACAAGGGTTTAAAGGACAGGTCACGGAGGGATCCCAGAGGGCGCAGAAACGGACAGCGTGAGTTCCATGTAGCAAAACCTTGCTGAGACACTGAAGCCACACTTGGAGGAAACAAAGCAGCAAGGAGAATCAAAACGTTGACACCCTGAACCCCTGGCCCATGGAAGGCTTCTCCACGCCACGTTACACTGAGAAAACAGGAGGGCTGCCAACACTGCCAGATGCCAGCTTCAAACCTGCTTGGGAGACATTTGGCAGACCAAACAGGTGAGCACCAAGCATCACATGGTATTCTCCTAGCCACCCCTGGGATAAACCAGTATCGTCCCCTGGGCAGACTGACACCCCCACCTGCAAAAAAACCCCTGCATAAATAACAAAATGAAAACTAGCACACAGCAGAGTGGGTAGGAAGCTGGAGGCACACCTGAGAAGGGGGTAGATCAGGAGCTGATCTCCATGCAAACTTTCAGCAAACAAAGGCTGGAAAGCCAGAAGGACTGACAGCAGGTTGGTGACAAGCCTCTGCCTGAAATAGGTCAGGTTGCAGTCCACAAATCTCATTTCCTGAGCCAGTGAGCAACATCCAAAGTCAAATGACACTGCAAAATTGAAATGCAAACAGCAAACCATCACAACACGCTGACAACAGGGGACTGGCTGGCAGGTTACTGACCTTGTCCCAGAGAAAGGGGGCAAGGCAAAGAAACAAGCCCCCAAAAACAAGTACAGCAAATAGACACGTCAAAAGTAGGACAGCTGGTGGACCACAGTGCTGATCTTCGGAACCTGAAGACAACATGCAAACATAAACTGCCACACCTCACTGAAGGAGGAGCTGACCAAGGAGCTGTCAATGAAAGACAGAAGAAAAAAACCACTAAACAATAACCTGGTGAGACTATGACAGCTCTTATGCTTAAATACAACACCAGGACTGGATACTGGAGGAGCAACACCAGAACTTAAACTACAACTGAATTTCTATTGTTCTTAACCTGGAGTGTTTTTGAGTGTGTTTGTTTATTTGTTTGTTTTGTTTCTTATTTGTGTGTGTTTGTTTGTTAATATCTCCCCATTGATTTCTTTTATAATTTTAGTTTTGTTAGTTTTGCTATTGGGAATTAGTTGATACTAAATTACACCCAGACAAGCAGTAGCACACACACACTACACTAACAAGCTAATACAGCCCCCCAAAAAATTAAACCAAGGGGAAAACAGGTGACTGAAGCCACCAACTAGCCTATCAAGAACATAGTTACACAGTACTGAGTGGAGCAATAGGAAGACAAAAAAGGGTTGGAAACCATTCTCCCCCCAAAAATAATTTAACACAGGATTCAGAGGGAAATGACAAAAATGGATACCCAGTTCTGGACTCCAACAAAACAAAGATAGATGACACCAGGTAACCCAATGATACCCACAAGAATCCCTCAAGGAAGACATTGTTCAAGTAATCACAGAATTTCAAGGAGATGTTACTAGACATGGTTAACCCAAACATATAAGAGGCATTCAAGAAATCTCAAGACACCAAAAACAAAGGGTACATGAAGACACAGAAAAAAATAAATGAACTCATAAGAACCCTAAATAAACACCAAAGTGAAACAGAGAACACTGTAAATAGAAAGATAAATGAATTAAAGATGAAAATTCACAATATTAAAGAGGAAGTGACCCATGATATGGAAAACCTCAAAAAAAAGAATGAAACAGAAACACAAAGCACAATGGAAGGCCACTCTAGAAAAAGCAGAATACAGAATCTCAGAACTTGAAGATAAAGTGGAAATTAAAGGAAAAACTGAAGAGCTATTAGTCAAACAAGTCAAGACCCAAGAAAGGAATATGCAAGAACTCACTGACTCCATCAAAAGACCAAACCAGAGACTCATGGGCATTGAAGAAGGAGAAGAGGTGCAAGCACAAGGGATTCATAATATATTCAAGAAAATAAGAACAGAAAATTTCCCAAATCTAGAGAAAGCTATGCCCATTTAGGTACAGGAAGCCTCCAGGACACCAAACAGATTTGACCAAAATAGAACTACCCCACTAGATATTATCAGTAAAACAATAAGCACAGAGAATAGAGAAAGAAAATTGAATTCTGGAAGAGAGAAAAAACAAATAACATTCAAAGGTAAACCCATCAAAATCACAGCAGGTTTATCAGTGGAAAATTTAATAGCTAGAAGGTCATGGAGTGTAGTATTCTGGGCACTGAATGAAAATAACTTCAAACTTAGGACACTGTACCCAGCAAAAGCAACATTCAAAATAGATGGATCAATAAAAGTCTTCCATGATAAGCCAAAACCAAAACAATATATGACCATCAAACCACCACTACAAAAGATTCTTCAAGGAAATCTGCACACAGAAAATGAAAGCAACAAGACCATGAGAGGACAGGAAGTACCAAACCACAGGAAAAGAAAAGACAAGGAATCAAAGAGTAACATTGATTGAGCTGCACACAATCAAACCCTTAAACAACAAAAACAACTAAATGACAGGAATCATCACATACTTATCAATATTAATACTGAATGTTAACAAACTTAACTCCCCCAACAAAAGACACCATGTGGCAAACTGGATTAAAAAGGAAGATCCAACAATCTGTTGTTTACAAGAGACCCATTTCATTGACAGAAACAAGCACTGCCTTAAGGTGAAAGGCTGGAAGAAAATTTAACAAGAAAATGGGCCCTGAAAACAGGCAGGAGTGGTGATACTTATCTCTGGTAAAGTAGACTTCAAACTTACACTGATCAAATGAGATAAAGAAGGACACTCCATGCTAATAAAAGGAGAAATACACCAAAGATAAATAGCAATTATCAACCTATATGCACCCAACATCAGTGTACCCAATTTCATCAAACATATTCTGAATGACCTAAAAGCATATACAAACTCCAACACAGTGGTAGTGGGAGACTTTAATACCCCCTATCACAAATAGATAGGTCATTCAAACACAAAATCAATGAAGAAATTCTACAACTAAATCACACCATAGATCAAATGGACTTAGCTGATGTCTATAGAACATTTCATCCAACTTCTGCACAATATACACTCTTCTCAGCAGCTCATGTAACTTTCTCCAAAATTGATCTTATCTTAGGGCACAAAGCAAGCCTCAACAAATATAATAAAATAGAATTAATTCCATGCATTCTTTCTGATCATGATGCATTAAAATTAAGGTCAACAACAAAAACAACAGCAGAAAATGTACAATCACTTGGAAGCTGAACAACACATTGCTCAATGATTAATGGGACATTGATGAAATAAAAGAGGAAATTGAAAGGTTCCTGGAAGTTAATGAAAATAAAAACCCAACCTACCAGAACCTATGGGTAGATCTCAAATACACTAAGGGGAGAGTGCATACAGGAGGAATGGGGATAGGTAGGAAACCCAAAATTTGAAAGTGTTTGTTATGCCCACTGCAAAGGAGATATTACAGTAACTTTAAAATGACAGAGGTCAATATGGGAAGGTGACAGGAAAGTAGTGATGAGGTCCGGTAGAGATGAATCATTTTGGGTTGTAATATACTTGTGCACGGAAGCAATGCTAGGAATCTCTCTGTATAGGTATCCTAACCTCAATTAGCAAAAATGCTATGTCTTTCTTATTATTGCTTACATCTTCTCCTCAACAAAATTGGAGAAAAGGCCAGAACAGGTTCTGCCTGGAAGTGAGGGGGTTGAGGGGGAGACAGAAGGTCTGGTGGGCAGGGGGCATAAATGGCCCAAACAATGTATGCATATGTGAATAAATGAAAAACAGTAAAATAAAATAAAATAAAATAAAGGACAAGTCATTTGGGCTGACATGGGCACAGTGACAGGTAGTACAAGGTCTAGCTCCTCCATCACTTTGTCTGATGACTTTGTCCACATTACAGTCTGAATCCTTTTCCACAAAATTTTCATCTTGTCGTCATATGTATTGATTCAAACCATAAATCTTGTACCACAAATTTGATCTCATTGTCTACTTCTGGAGAACAAATCTACTATAGTTCTTTCTGAAATGGTTTGAGAAAGGAGGAGATACCTGGAGATTTGGAGCTAGATTACACAATGCCCTACTGAGAATGAGGTCTCCACTAGTGCTGGTTTGGTTGCATACAATGAAAAATTTCATCTCTTTCTGTGGTGGCACAAAGGAGCATATGTAGTCTTAGACTTACTAAACATAAAAGCTGAAAACTGAAGATAATCAAATATTAAATGGTCAAATATTTTATGCTAAACCTAGGAAAATCTGAAAACAGAACCTGAGAGGTAATTTGGAGAACTCCAGGCAGAAGACCAAAAACATTTTAATTCGTCATTGTCTTCTGAACTTTCTTGTTTTGCCCAATTGACTTATCTGTCCAAAGTAAGTGGTAATTCAATACTAAAAGGCAATGCCTGTTCCTCACAAGACAAAAAAAAAATTCCCTATCTGTTTTTGCATCCTGTCCTGGAAATTATTCCTATACCTTGTCTTAAGTTACCAAAATATTCAACTAGGCCTGATAAGGGAGGAAAGCATATTTAAGCAAAAGAGCTTCTAGTTGTACAACCTTATCAATATATAAGGTTGTACAATATAAGGTTGTAGGCCAAGGATAAATAAATAGAACTAAATTTTGAAGAGTTTTAACAAGGGCAACAATACATCAGATTTAACACAAATGGTATTATTAAGTGATAAATAAAGTGAACTCTTGATATCCACAGGTTAATAGTTGTAAGAAAACCTTAACAGAAAAAAACATGAATGCTCCAGTACTACATATGTACTTCAGATGCTTAATGCTACAGACATGTGATCTTTCAACACATCTATAAGATTGACTTTATCACTTAAATCTAAAAAGCACATTATGTGTCATTTTTGGCTTAGGAGGATTATCATAACTTTTAGCTTGCTTTGGGGGACCATTTGATTTTTGACAGGCAAATTTTCACAAAATGAAAGATGGGGAAATGCTCAGCAAGTCACATATGGTTTAAACACACATCTGATGATAACATGGGACTGACTGAGAGTTTCTTCACATCAACTGTACTGCCTAATACAGATCTTTTGATGTATTTCTTTATAATTATTTTCTTGACTGCACTTAGTAAAACCATGTATAAGAAAGCCATGAATAATTCAGACTTTTTTGTGAGTACAATAAGATACAAAATTTAATACCTTGGCAAGGATGATATTAATGGCATGATCTCCTTATCAGTTGATTCTTAGAATCATGGAAAAAACAATGACAAATGATAAGGGAAATCAAAATACTCAATTTGCCATTTCAAAAGCTGGCAGTATAGTTTAGTGGGAGAATACTTATCTAGCATTCATGAGGCCCTGAGTACATTCCTCAGTATCACAAAAAATAATTAAGGACTATATACTCCAGAATGAGATAATTGACCAAGGGAGCAGTGTGTATTATATAATATAATGTATAAAACATAATAGACATTACCTTTAATAATTCCTATCACAAAGAAGGAAGTACAGTGTGTAGTGGACCTGACCTAGTCAAGTTCCAGAGGCAACATGGTCCACATCTAGGGTTTATGCTCTAAGTGACATACCAAGTGACACAAAAGATCACCAACTATGCAGAAGATGCAGTCTGTGATGCAAGCAGCCTTGCTACTTGGATCATGCAATTCAGCACAGGTTTTGATTTAAGGAATACCTGTAGAGAAATTTAACATATTGATTTGTAGCAAATGAATAACTTAAAAACAACTTCTAGCATGCTGGTGGCTCATAGTAAGGGTAGAGCAACTGATCTCTGGAAATAAGCTGATCATAACCTCTTTTCATGAAGTAGCTACTCTAAGATTGACAAAGACATTAAGTTAGGCAGGCAGTGTTGAAAATGTCACTTAGGGATCAAGCACTATTAGTATTGCATGAGCAAACAACCCAGACCTGTGTGAGACTCCCAAATTTTATACTATTGACATACAAGGTCATGCACTAGCTGAATGAGGCACTGTGTAAAATCATGAGAAAAAGTCTGTGTTTAAATTTAATTACAGATCCATTCAGTTTGGGGCTATGAGTACAAAATTAAGCAGATGTACTGAAGCTGTCCCTATGAGTGGCCTTGAAGGACAGTGATAATAGAAATCTTTCCAGAGAACAGAAACTCAAGCAGTGAACTTGGAACTCCAGTATATGTGGATAAAGATGCAGCCGTATAATTGCATTTATAATACAGAGCCAAGGGCTATGAGAAATTGCCTGATCTGCTGGTTCATGCTATAAAAGAATCAAGCTCAATTATTTTAGTAAGTGAACAAGTATACCAGCTAAAGCCTAGCAATGACATGTTGGTCCCAAATTCTTCAGAGGTGAGGATTTTGTTCATACAACCAGGTGAGTTATTGAAGAATGATGAATATCAAGATGACAACAGAGGAAAAGAGAACTCTAGATAGACAATGAGCATTCATGGTGCAGAAAAGATGAGATGTTGCTCTGAGGACTTTTGTTCTTCCCATTAACGTTTCCATCTTAGGACGAGAAGCCAACCAGAATCTCAAATATTTTCTCCATGAATGCATATGAAGTATATCCAAGATGTAGAAGGAGAAGATCATGATACCTTTACTTTCACCATTCCAATTCCCTGTCAAGGGAACACCTCCTCAAGTTCTTAGTATAGATGTCAGTTCAACCTCTGAATTGAATCAGCCAGGGCATTTTGTGAGTCTTGCTTCAGCAATCAACTCCTCTTTTTTCCAAGTCTTACTTTCTTCCTTTCACTTTTCTAAGCATTGCTCTCAGGAGCACTTCTTAAAATACATCCCGCAAGCAAAACTTGATCTCATAGATTATTTCCAAGAGAAACCTCTATAACATAAGGAATTAGTATTCTATGCCAAGTTAATTGAGAAGCTATTGAATATCCTTAAGCAGTTCTAAAAATATCATTCTGAAGAAGAGGGTATCTAACCAAGGTACATTGTAAGCATATGTGCAAATGTCACAATGAAACGCCCTGTACAATTAACAAATGTTAGAAAATAAATTGCTTAAAAACATTATTCTGTTCATTATTCAGTGAATAGATTAAAAAATATCAATACTGCATACTGGGGAGCCAGTTTTCAGGTCATTGTCAAGTCTACATAAGTCTATTACCAGTTGATGTACAGAAAAGTAGACATGAAGTTGTGGATTTTTGTCCTGTCGATATAAATATCTATTTCAAAAATTGACAGTTCACTTAGGAAGGGGAGTAGAAAAAGAAAGAAGTAAGACAACAGAGTAAATAGAGAAGGAAATATAAAAAGATGTCATATAAAATGAAAACCATGAAATAGAACATTTAAAGATAAACTTCACTGGGAGAATAAGGACTCAGGAAACCCAAGAGAACTAAAACTTTACATGATTGGGATTAAGTTACTCACATTTAGTTTCTATTCAACTCTTTCTATGGATTCCATTCTTCTTTATAGGTAAATTCCTACAAGCATTTTTTTTAGGCAGTAGAGAAGCCATGGATCTCTTCTTTCCCAGGAAGATTTTTTCCTGAAGGTTAGTACATTAAAGTTGTGTTTTAGCTCTCAGAATTTTTTTTAAGTATACATTTTTAGCTACTCCATGTATTTTTTAATTTTTATTTTTTAATTGTTTATAAGTTTATTCATATGTGTATACATTGTTTGGCCAATCTCTTCACCCAGCCCCTACTCCCTCTCCTCCCCCACCCCCCTCACTTCCAGGCAGAACCTGTTTGGCCATCTTCTCCAAATTTGTTGAAGAGGAAACATAAGAGATAAGAAAGACATAGCATTTTTGCTAGCTTGAGATAAAGATAGCTATACAGTGAGATTCCTAGCATTGCTTCCATGCACCTAAATTGGTTCATTTTTTTTCTTTTATTATTCATATGTGCATACAAGGCTTGGGTCATTTGTCCCCCCTGCCCCCACCCCCTCCCTTACCACCCACTCCACCCCCTCCCTCTCCCCCTCACCCCCTCAATACCCAGCAGAAACTATTTTGCCCTTATTTCTAATTTTGTTGTAGAGAGAGTATAAGCAATAATAGGAAGGAACAAGGGTTTTTGCTGGTTGAGATAAGGATAGCTATACAGGGCATTAACTCACATTGATTTCCTGTGCATGGGTGTTACCTTCTAGGTTAATTCTTTTTGATCAAATTGGTTCATTTTTACCAGCCCTCTTCACTACTTATGGTCATCTTCCCATAGTGGCCTCTGCCAGTTTAAGATTACCTTATTCGCTCCCCTATAGTTGGCACATCAAAAGTTTTCAAAGTTTTAAGTTTCCTTCCCTTTCCCTATTCCTCATAGGCATTCTCCTCTTAGTGTGTGGCCCATGTCCAATAATATTACTGCATTTGTTTTAGGTCTATAATCGACATATGAGGAAGAACATACAATTTTTGGCTTTCTGAGCCTGGCTAACTTTGCTTAAGATGATATGCTCCAGTTCCACTCATTTACTTGCGAATGACAAGATTTCATCCTTCTTCGTGGCTGAGTAAAATTCCATTGTGTATAAATACCACATTTTCTTAATCCATTCATCAGCAGTGGGGCATTTTGTTTGTTTCCATAACTTGGCTATTGTGAATAGTGCTACAATAAACATGGGTGTGCAGGTGCCTCTGGAATAACCTGAGTTGCATTCCTTTAGATATATCCCTAGGAGTGGTATTTTTGGATTATAAGGCAGATATATGTTTAGTTTTATAAGAAGCCTCATATTTTTTTCCAAAGTGGTTTTACTAGCTAACATTCCCACCAGCAGTGAATGAGGTTGGCAACAAATCCTTGCCAACATTAGTCATTGGTGGTGTTTTTGATGACAACTATTCTAACAGGAGTGAGGTAGAATCTTAGTGTGGTTTTGATTTGCATTTTCTTTATGACCAGGGATGATGAACATTTTTTCATGCGCTTTTTGGCCATTTGGATTTCTTCTTTTGAAAATGTTCTGTTTAGTTCAGTTGCCCACTTCTTTATTGGTTCATTGAGTTTGGAGGAGTTCAGGATTTTGAACTCCCTGAATATTCTGGTTATCAGCCCTTTGGCTGATGTATAGCAAGCGAATATTTTCTCCCACTCTGTGAGTGGTCTCTTCAGTTTAGAAACCATTTTTTTTTGTTGTGCAAAAGCTTTTTAAGTTCATGTAGTCCCATTTGTCCATATTTTCTCTTAGATGCTGGGCTGCTGGAGTTATATTGAGGAATTCTTTGGCTATCCTATTGCTTCCAGAGTATTCCCTGCTCTTTCCTACACTAAGTTCAATTTTGGGTCTGATACTAAGGTTCTGGATCTGTTTTGGGTTAATACTAGTACAGAATGATAGACATGGATCTAGTTTCAGTTTTCTGCAGGCAGATAACCACTTTTCCAGCAACACTCATTGAAGAAGTTATCTACTCTGCCTCGTATGTTTTTGGTGCCTTCGTCAAAAATAAGGTGGGCATAGCTGTATGGATTCATATCTGGGTCCTCTATTCTGTTCCACTGGTTTTCATTTCTGTTTTTGTGCTAGCACCATGCTGCTTTTATTGCTATGGCTCTGTAACTTAGTTTGAAGTTGGCTATTGTGATACCTCCAGCATTGCTCTTTTTGCTGATTATTGCCTTGGCTGTTAGTGTTTCCAACTGAACTTTAGGGTAGATTTTTCAATCTCTGTGATGAAAGTCATTGGAATTTTGATGGGAATTGCATTAAACATGTAGATTACTTTTGGGAGTATAGCCATTTTTGCTATGTTGATTCTACCAATCCATGAGCATGGGAGATCTTTCCACTTTCTATAGTCTTCCTCAGTCTTTTTCTTCAGAGATTTGTAGTTCTCCTCATACAGGTCATTCACATCTCTTGAGTTTACTCCTAGGTATTTGATTTTTTTTTGAGGCTATTGTAAATGGAATTGTTTTCCTATATTCTTTCTCAATTTGTTCATTGTTGGTGTACAGAAAGGCTACTGATTTTTGTAAGTTGATATTGTATCCTGTTACATATATGAAGTTGTTTATGGTGTTCAGGAGTTTTTGGGTAGAGTTTTTTGGGTCTTTGAGGTATAGGATCATGTTATCTGCAAATAAGGATACTTTGACTATTTATTTACCTATTTGTATTTCTTTTATTACTTCTTGCCTTATTGATCTGGTTACGAATTCCAGGGCTGTGTTGAATAAGAGTGGGGTTACTCCATGTATTTTGGTGTTTGAGTGAAAGTAATGGGTCATTGTGATTTTATTATCTCTGAACCAGAAATGAGACTGATATATACTTACTGAATCTATGAAAAGGAATACAAGGACACGCACAAAAACACTTTATATAATAAATAATTGTTGACAAAACTTAGTGATAAATGTCAATATAAAATTTTTATCATTGACATTATCTTAAAATATATATTAAAAATACTTGTATCTTACCTAAAGTTATTTGATGAAAATATTGCTTAATGTATATTTTCCATTATAACAAATATATACTGTTATATTTGGGGCTGGGCATACATTTGGAAAACATACATGTGCTTTTCTTTATATTTTTAAATAACAATGCTAATATGTTTCTTTTCTTTCCCAGGATAATACTAAAAAGCAAAAATAAACTCCTAAACATAGAAACAAACAAGAACCATGTATTTGCCATCTGGGATTTAGCTGGCACAGTGTCTTCATCTTGACTTAAGTAGTTCATGTTTCAAAGAACTGACTGCTTCTTTGTTGCAGAACTGGGGTTTGAACCTAGGGCTCTATACTTGCTAGACAAGTGATTGAATCATACAACCCAGTCATTTTTGGTTTTGGTTACTTTTTGAGATAGGCTCTCACTTTATGCCTGAGCTGGCCTGAATTGCAGTCTTCTTATTTTTGCTTCCCACATAGCTGGGATGACCTGGGGGCACTACTTTGCCCAGCTTTTATTGGTCTCAGGACCAATAAAATTCTCATGACCAATAAAATTCTCATGAATTCTTTGCCAGATAAGACAAAAAACTATCCTCCAAATCACCTCAAGTAGCTAGGAGTACAGACTTGAGCTTCCATGCCCAATCTTTCTTTTTGTCCAAACTGACCTTCAATCACAGTTTTTCTGATCTCTGCCTCCTGAGTAGCTGGCACTACAGGTGTGAGCCACCATACTCAGTAGGTTGACTGGGTTTTGATTAATCTTATCTATAGTTTCATTTATATCCACATGTAGATTTTGTCATCTGTTCTAACAACATCCTACTATCTATTTATTTTTCCCAGTTAAGTGTCCAACATAAGGCCTCTATCAAACTCAATTGTCATATTGCTAATGTGTTCTTTAATTCAAAAAGTTTCCTTAATTTTTCTTTGAATTCTTTACCTTGGCATTTTTACTACAGACATGGGGAAGTGTCCAAGCCATTTTTCTATAGGTTGCTCCTCAGCATTTTGCTTTTTTCATATTTTTCCCATGATTTCATATAACTTACGGATGTTTGGCAGGAATACCCAGGAGTCAGGTTGTTTTCTACTCAGCCTGCTAGAATGGGAGGCAAATGTCATAGCTTTATAACCACCTGCCAATGTTAACATTGGTCACTTGAGTAAAAGCATATGCAATGCAAGTCTCCAACGTAAATTTAATACTTTTCCCTGAGTAATTAATTAGTGACTTGAACAGAATCTCTGAGATTATATAAATAGTTTTTGTTTTCATGAGGCTCTCTTTAAACAAAAAATTGTCAAACGAATCTGTGATATATAAGACCTGAGAACAAGTGAAATATAGGATAGAATATTGAGGTTTCTGTTTTAACTAACGGAAGCTGACAGCTCTGTGTATTGTTAAAATCTTAAGACACTTTCTTCAAATTATCAGTCCAAAGTTGGGAGACAGGAATATTTATATATTTGCACAAACACACATCTGGTTGAGAATTATCCATACATGCATTCATTTTGGATTGTGCTTGGCTTGGGCTGAGAAGATTGGGAAAAAGCCCCAGGCAGAAGTTTTAAAAGTAACAATAATAAAAATTTATGTAGAGTAGGCACTGATGGGATGTTGGAAGCATGCACAGATGCAACTAAAACAAAGGTGGCCCAGGAAAAAAGACATATTGCACAGAAAGCAGCTGCCACATGGAACTGTTCATTGTGTAAAAGAGTGCTGATTTTCTTATGAGATTTTGATATTTGCTGGGAACATCTGTGATAGTGGTTTGATTGTTGACCTGATTGGATTGAGAAATGCCTAGGGGATTAGTAAAGCACACTTCTGGGTGTGTCTGTGAGGGTGTTTGCAGAGAACAGTGACCTGCAGGAGAGCAATTCATGGTGGGAAAAGACCCACCATGAATGTGTGTAGTGCCTCCAGTAGGCCGGGCCTGCATAACATAAAAGTGCAAAAAGAGAAAATCAGAAAGTGTACTTATGCTCCATTCTTCCTGAATGAGTGTATCAATTGCATCACCCATAGCTGTCAAACTCTGCTTCTTCAGCCTTTCAGTGTAGGCTTACATTGGTGACTCTCCAGGGAACTTTAGCCCTTCGAACTCAGATGAGGGTGCAACATTGATCTCCCTTGTTCTGAGGCTTCCAGGTTTTGTTATTAACAGCAACTTTGAGCTTTTTGGTCTGCATCTACAGTGTGCAGACAGCCATTTTGGAGTACCCAGTCTCCAATCATATACACCATTCCAGTTTATTTATCTATATAATTTTATACACACACACACATTTCTCTATTGGTTCTATTCTTCTACATAACTAGAATAAAATATCACATCAATGTTTTATTGCTTTATTGCACAGGTCACCACTTTGTGAAAGTCAGAGATTAAAATCAATATAACTTATATGAAAAGACAATATATTTGTCATCTATTTTGAGGACCAGGATAGTCAGAGAAACTGTTTTATATTTTCAGTTTTTATCAGGATATGAAATGTTTTTCTTTGTCACTGTAGCACACATACTGCATATTTACACATACTTAGTTTAGGGAAGTATGTTAAATTTTTCTCTATATAATAATTATATACTATTATACTATCTCTGGGAGTATAAAAGCATCCTTATCACCAAGCACAGCAAAATCTCTGACACCATTAAGGGCCTACTTATGATAGTGGTCATGATTGAATGAAGGTAATCAAACTGCCTCGGTCATTTTGCTCCAGGAATGTTGAGGATCATGGGCACAGATATAGAGAATTTGAATTATTATTTTCATTATAAGATAAGTTTTTAAAAAAACAATGGTCTTAGATTGACAAGGACAAGGAATGATATAAGAAGATTCTAGACAGTGATAGAAGTATTGCTATGTAGGACACTCTAGTACCTAAAATGGAGACTAGATAAGATTGCTATAGATAATGGAGAGAGAAAACCTGATAGGGTAATATTTGAGAATCTCAGAAGTTAAATGTATCAAAATCATATTAGAGAGAAGTTAAAGTTTATTGTTTTAGTTCATTCAATGCTGTAATAACAGACTGTGAGACTGGGTAATTCATGAAAAGAGAAATTTAACTTTTGCACATCTGAAGGCTTAGAAGTCCCAGATCAAGGCACAATTGTGTTCAATATCTATTGAGAGCTCCACCTCTGCTTCCAAGATGGTGCCTTGAATGCTGCTTCCTCCAGAGGTGGGGACCACTGTTCCTTACGTGGCAGAAGAGTGTTTTGACAAAAGACCAAACCCAATTTTTAAGGTCATTAAATTTAATCATTAGAGTAGAGCCCTCATGGCCTATTGCCTTCTTAAACATCATACCTACAAATGTTGTGTGACAACTAAATTTCAGTAGGTTTTGGATGGGACATTCTAACAATAACGATAGCAGTTGCATTTTAGCATTGAAACTGTCATTCATAAAACCATGCCTTCTCTCTGTCTCTGTCTCTGACTTCTCAGTCTCTCTAAATTAAATTTGTTGTGCATATTTTTACATGTGTCTATCAATGATATATCTATTACAGGCCAAATTGTTTCCCATTTTTATTGCTCTCATCCTTATTTTTATGACATTAATTACTATAGATGATCTATTAATTCTCAGAACTCCTTACCCACCTCAGGTATCCCTAATACATCTGAGTATGTATACACACTGCTTATAAGGAATAATTTGAATCATCCAATTTAACATCTTATTTAGACTCTTTCATTTCTAACTTGCTTTTCTTGCTTAGTTCTTCCTGTGAATGAAACCACTGCAATTCACCCAACACTCCATATCAAAGACAAGTCCATTCATACTGTCCCAGAATATTATCAATTTTATCATGGCTATGCTTAATTGAGATTATACATCATTGAGAAAGTGAGCTTAGAATATGAAGCAGGACTCCCTGCTTTAAAAATAATACCTTATTTTTGATTGACATATTTTAATTGTGAATATTAATGGATTACATGATGTTTTGATATATAGAGATACATTGTGCTGTGATTATATAAAAGTAATTCATTTATCTATCACATTTAATATCTATACATTGTCATGATAAAAAGCAAAGTCGCTTCTTCTAGCTCTTTTGAAATATATACAACATTATTATTAATTGTAGTGTCACTACTCTGAAATAGAAGACCAGATCCTATTTCTTCAATCTAACAGTAACATTGTATGTGCTGATTCACCTTGCCCTTCTACTCTCCACAGCCAATAATAACCACTCTTCTATTCCATACTGTTATGATATAAAAAATTTTCAGTTGTACATTAAGAGTGAGATTATACAATACGTGCCTTCTTGCCTTGGTTATTTCACATAACATAATGCTCGTAGTGTTCATTCTTATTGCAAAAATGATAGTGTTTCATTCTTCTTCATCATATTGTGTATATCTAATGCATTTTCTTTTTTTTTAATTTTTATTTTATTCATATGTGCATGCAATGTTTGGGTCATTTCTCCCCCCTTCCCCCCACCCCCTCTGTTACCCCCTTTACTCCCCCTTACCCCTTGAATCCAGGAAGAAACTATTTTGCCCTTATCTCTAATTTTGTTGAAGAGAGAGTGTAAGCAATACTAGGAAGGACCAAGGGTTTTTGCTAGTTGAGAAAAGAATAGCTATACAGGGAGTTGACTCACATTGATTCCATGTGCATGTGTGTTACCTTCTAAGTTAATTCTTCTTGAACTAATCTTTTCTCTAATTCCTGGTCCCCTTCTCCTATTGGCCTCAGTTGCTTTAAAGTATCTGCTTTAGTTTCTCTGTGTTGAGGGCAACAAATGCTATCTAGTTTTGTTGTTGTTGTTGTTGTTTATTCATATGTGCATACAAGGTTTGGGTCATTTCTCCTCCCTTCCCCCAACCCCTCCCTTACCACCCACCCCACCTCCTCCCTTACCCCCTCACCCCCTTGAACCCTGCGCAAACTATTTTGCCCTTATCTCTAATTTTGTTGAAGAGATTGTATAACCAATAATAGGAAGGAACAAGGGTTTGTGCTAGTTGAGATAAGGAGAACTATACAGGGAGTTGACTCACATTGATTCCCTGTGCATGTGTGTTACCTTCTAGGTTAATTCTTCTTGATCTTACACTTTCTCAGTTCCCAGTCCCCTTCTCCAATTGGCCTCAGTTGCTTTTAAGGTATCTGCTTTAGTTTCTCTGCATTGAGGGAAACAAATGCTATCTAGTTTTTTAGGTGTCTTACCTATCCTCATACCTCCCTTGTGTGCTCTCGCTTTTTTCTCGTGATCGAAGTCCAATCACCTTGTTGTGTTTGTCCTTGATCTATGTCCACATATGAGGGAGAACATACGATTTTTGGTCTTTTGGGCCAGGATAACCTCACTCAGATGATGTTCTCCAATTCCATCCATTTACTTGCAAATGATAACATTTTGTTCTTCTTCGAGGCTGCATAAAATTCCATGTGTATAAATACCACATTTTCTTAATCCATTTGTCAGTGGTAGGGCATCTTAGCTGTTTTCATAACTTGGCTATTGTGAATAGTGCTGCAATAAACATGGGTGTGCAGTTGCCTCTGGAGGAACCTATGTCACATTCTTTTGGGTATATCCCCAGGAGTGATATTGTTGGATCATAAGGTAGATCAATGTTTAGATTTTTAAGTAGCTTCCAAATTTTTTCCAGAGTGGTTGTACTAGTTTACATTCCCAATAACAGTGTAAGAGGGTTCCTTTTTCCCCACATACTCAACCAACACCTGTTGGTGGTGGTGTTGCTGATGATGGCTATTCTAACAGGGGTGAGGTAGAATCTTAGTGTGGTTTTAATATGCATTTCTTTTATTGCTAGAGATGGTGTTTTTTGGTCATTTGAATTTCTTCTTTTGAGAAAGTTCTGTTTAGTTCACTTGCCCACTTCTTTATTGGTTCATTACTTTTGAGAGAATTTAGTTTTTTAAGTTCCCTATATACTCTGGTTATCAGTCCTTTGTCTGATGTGTAGCTGGCAAATATTTTCTCCCACTCTGTGGGTGGTCTTTTCAGTTTAGAGACCATTCCTTTTATTGAGCAGAAGCTTTTTAGTTTTATGAAGTCCCATTTATCTATGCTATCTCTCAGTTGCTGAGCTGCTGGGGCTCCATTGAGAAAGTTCTTGCCTATACCTATTAATTCCAGAGTATTTCCTACTCTTTCCTGTACCAACTTTGGAGTTTGGGGTCTGATATTAAGATCCTTGATCCATTTTGAGTTAATTTGAGTATGGTGTGATATACATGGATCCAGTTTCATTTTTTTGCAGACTGCTAATCAGTTTTCCCAGCAGTTTTTGTTGAAGAGATTGTCTTCTCCCTCATATATTTTTAGCACCTTTGTCAAAGACAAGTCAGTTATAGTTGTGTGTCTTCATATCTGGGTCCTCTATTCTGTTCCACTGGTCTTCATGTCTGTTTTTGTGCCAGTACCATGCTGTTTTTATTGTTATTGCTTTGTAATATAGTTTGAAGTCGGGTATCATGATACCTCCAGAGTTGTTCTTTTGACCGAGTATTGTCTTGGTTATTCATGGCCTCTTGTGTTTCCATATAAATTTAACGGTAGATTTTTCAATCTCTTTAATGAATGTCATTGGACTTTTGATGGGAATTGCATTAAACATGTAGATTATTTTGGGGAGTATCGACATTTTTACTATGTTGATTCTACCAGTCCATGAACATGGGAGATCTCTCCACTTTTTATAGTCTTCCTCAATCTCTTTCTTCATAAGTTAACAGTTTTCCTTTTCTTTATTCATCAGTTGATGGACATTTAGGTTGATTGCAAGTCTTGGCTATTCTGAATAATGCTGCAATAAAGATGATAGCCTAGGTCACGCTAAGGAGAGGTCACATAAGAGAGGGGGAAGGTAAAAGAAGAAAGTTAAGAAGTAGAATAGGGCTATGTACTCTCTATTCAAGAATGCATGTAAAATTTTAAAACCTGCTGAAATCACCACAAGTAGGGGAATATGGTAGACAGGAGAAAAATAGAGGAATTGAACCAATTCGAGTTACAATACATACATACATGGAAATGTGTAGCTGTCTTAAACAAAAATGTCAGTTTTTTCTTTTATAAAATTGGAGAACAAGAGGGCAGAACAGGTCCTGCCTGGGGGTAGGCAGCAGTGGAAGGGGGGAAGATGGGGAGAAAGTTGTGAATATAGTGAAAATATTGTGTATACATGCATGTAAATGGAAAAATGATACCTATTGAGACTACTCAAGGAGTGGGGGGAGAAGAGGATAAAGGAGAATGATTGAGGGGGTGAATTTAATTATGATATTTTTGATTATTATAAGAACATTTGTAAATGTCACAATGTAACCCCACCCAGCACAACAATTAAAAAAAATAAGATTAATAAAAAGATGATAGCATACATGGCACTTCAGCCACTGATTTCATTTCCTTTGGAGACATATGTATGACCAATTATTTAATCAATTGAATTAATTGATAGCACAGGTTGCCGGGCTACTGGATTATATGGCAATATATGTTTTTCATTTTTTCAGGACTCTACACTATTTTCCATAATGGCTGCATCAATTTGCACTCCCACAATGTGTGCAAAGATTCCATTTTCTCAGATCCTCACCAACACTTACTACCTTTTGTATTTTTAATGAAGCAATTCCAGCTAGAGTGAGATGATATCGAATGGTGGTTTTAATTTGAATTTCCTTGATGATAAGTGATGTTAAGAATACGAAATGTTATCATTCGCTGGTAAATGGATGGAATTGGAGAACATCATTCTGAGTGAGGTTAGCCTGGCCCAAAAGACCAAAAATCATGTTTTCCCTCATATGCGGACATTAGATTAAGGGCAAACACAACAAGGGGATTGGACTTTGAGCACATGATAAAAGCGAGAGCACACAAGGGAGGGGTGAGGATAGGTAAGACACCTAAAAAATTAGCTATCATTTGTTGCCCTTAACGCAGAGAAACTAAAGCAGATACCTTAAAAGCAACTGAGGCCAATAGGAAAAGGGGACCAGGAACTAGAGAAAAGGTGAGATCAAAAAGAATTAACCTAGAAGGTAACACACACACAGAGGAAATTAATGTGTGTCAACTCCCTGTATAGCTATCCTTATATCAACCAGGAACACTTGTTCATTCCTATTATTGCATATACTCTCTCTTCAACAAAATTAGAGATAAGGGCAAAATAGTTTCTGCTGGGTATTGAGGGGGTGGGGGGAGAGGAAGGGCATAAAGTGGGTGGTAAGGGAGGGGGTGGGGGCAGGGGGGAGAAATGACCCAAGCCTTGTATGCACATATGAATAATAAAAAAAAAATTTCAGATACTTTTTGGTCATTTGTTAGTTTTCTTTTGAGAGATGTCTCCTTAGTTCTTTATACATTTGTTTTAAATTGGGTTCTTCAACTGTACAACTGTATATATATATATTCTAGACAATAACCTCTTTCCCTTTCCAAAGGTTATATCTTCACTCTGTTATTTTCTTTTCTGTGCACATGCTTTATAATTTGTTGTAATCCTATTTGTCTGTTTGTCTGTTTCTGGGGCGTTTGGATTCTTATCCAAAATACTTTTTGCTCAGAGTTCTTCTCTTATGTTCTATTCAAAGGATGTCATAGCCTTGACCTGACATTTAAGTAATCTATTCATTTTGAGTTGATTTTTATATTGTAAATGAGAGATGTCTAATTTAATGCTTCTATCCAGGAACACTCAGTTTTTCCATTGCGTTAACTATGGATATAGTCCTTTCTTTACTGTGTTACTAGCATTTTTGTTACAAATCTCTTGACTGTTAATATAAGGATTTACTTCTGAGGTCTTCATTTTATTTCACTGGTCTATGTGTCTGTATTTAGGTCACTACCATGCTGTTTTGCTTACTATACTTTATATTATGTTTTAAATTAAATACTGATGCTTTTATAGTTTTAGTCTTCTACTAGGGATTGTTTTGGCTAACAAGGTTCTTTGGTGACACAATACAGTTTGGGATTTTTTTCTATGTGTTACTGAATAACCAATGGGTCAATGAAAAATTAAAAGAGAATGTAGGAAATTTATCAAGATAAATACGATTGGAAACATATCATACCAAAACTTATGGGACAAAGCTCTAAGAGAAAAATTGAGAGCAATAAATATCTACATCAAAAAAGAAAGATATCAAACAAAGAACCAAACACTGCTCCTCAAGTAACTAGAAAAATAAGAACAAACTCAACTCAAAATTATTAGAAGAAAGGAAAAAATAAAGATCAGAGCAGAAATACATGAAATGGAAACTAAAATAGAAAGATCAATGAAATGAAGTTCTGTTTTTTTGAAAAGATAAACAAAAATCAATAAACCTTTAACTAGGCAAAGGTAAGAAAATATTGAGAAGACTCAAGTAAAATTAAAGTAAAAAAGATGTGTCAGTCACAGTGGTTTATGTCTATAATCTTAGCTAGTTGTGAGGCAGAGGCCCAAAGGCTTGTGAGGGTAGCCCAGGCAAAATGGTTGCAAGAACCCATCTTAGATGATAAAAAGCTGGGTATGGTTGCTTTCACCTCTCATCCCAGCTTGTAGGAAGCATAAAAAGGAGGATCTCAGTCCAGCCTGGCCCAGGCACAAGTATGAGAACTTATCTCAATAATAATCAAAACAAAAATGGTAGGGTTGTTGCAAGTGGTAAAGCAGCTGACTAGCAAGCATAAGATGCTTAATTTAATCTCAAGTACAACAGAAAGAAACAGGAGACACTACTGTTGACAGTAGATAAATGCATGGGATCCTAAGATACTATTATAAATACTATTTGCCAGCACACTGGACAGCCAGGAAAACTGCATAAATTCCAGGACACTTAACAACCTTCCAGTATTGAATACTGAAGAAACTGAAAATCTAATTAGTCTAATAATGAGGAAGAGAATTGTATCTATAACAATAAGAATCTTATCAAAGAAGACTACCACCTAATGGCTTCAGTGTTGAATTCTACAACATTTATGAACTAATATCAATTTTCCTTAAACTTTTTCCAAAAAATGTAAAGGGAAAGTTTACTTGCAAATTTATTCAACAAGATCAGCATTATTCTGTTTCCACAACTAGAAATAAGCCACAACATCAAAAACTACAGATCAATATTTCTGATCAACATGGATATAAAAATTTTCAATAAAATACTAGCATATCAAATTCAACAGCACATCTGTGGAGAGCCGACAGGTGTATTGAATAAGCTGTGTGTTTGAGTTTGGCACAACCCTAAACCGCAGTAGGGGACAAGTATAGTTATGCCCATAAAATTGCATACTTGATTGGCATAGCCTCAGCTGCAGAAGTGGGCAAGATGCAGTACAGCTGTTTTTTCCTTTAATGTTTATGTTTGGAGAGAAGCTGTCATAGGTTCCTCCTGTTCCTGAGGATCACAGTATGCCCCCTCCCCCAAGAAATGCCTCTCCACCTTGTGTTGCTACTGTCTATAATAAATGCACTGGTGAGGGTGGGGCTGGTGTGTCTCCATCCAAGTAGACAAGCCTACCTGGCCCCAGCTTTATGCATGTTTTGTCTGCTGTCTTTCCTTCATCTCCCGTTGCCCTCAGTTATAAATACAAGCTTGTGTGGGACAGGATACACATCCCAAGATCATTAGCCAAAATCAAGTGTGGTTCATCTTAGGGGTACAAGGATGACTGGCCAAATGCATATCAATAAACATTTCGATAGAAATGACCATATGTTTTGGCCTTTCATTGTGTTTCAGTAGTTGCAGGAAAGTGCTAAATAAAACTAAACATTCCTTCACAACAAAACTTTCTACAAAGTTGGTATAGAAGGAATGTGTCTCACAATAAAGGCCTTGCACAGCAAATCCAAAGGTAATGTCCTATTGAATGGTAAATAGTTGAAAATTTTTCTTCTAATATCTGCAACAAGAAAGGAGAACAGTAGAGGGGTGAATTCAAGTAAGATATATTTGATACATTTTAAGAACTTTTGTAAATGCCACAATGTGCCCCCACCAAGCACAACAATAAAAAAAGGATACTCATCCTCACCACTTCTATTCCAGGAAGTCATAGTCAGAGAATTAGGGAAAAGAAAGAAATGAAGGGATAGCAGACCCTTATTAATTTCAGGTGTATATATGTTCCAAAGAGACCATTATTGAGGAAAAACAATGAATGTTCAGGGGACTAAGTGTTCAGTACTGTACTGTGGATTCTTAATTGGTTTTTCCTACAAAACTTCTCAAATTCTGATAAAGACTGGCTGCCTTTCAACAAATCTAAAATTTTCACTTTATCACTTAAACTTTTTAACTTTTACCTTGCCTTTTGGGGACACATATTTTAACAAAGTCAAGGGCAGAGAAGCAGCACAATCACATAATTGAAACACAAATGACAATAGCGTGGGACTGACTAAGAGCTTCTCCATATCAACTGAACTCTGTGATGTGCATGCAGCAATTAAAATTTTTGTTTTTGGAATTTCTTTTGTAATTTGTATTTACTATTTTTGACTGCACTCAGTTAAATCCATGTGTAATAAATCCATGAATAGGAGGCTTACTGTGATAGTTATTAATGTATACTTTCATATATTGCATCATATATGTCTTTATGGATATGGTATAAGCAGAGCTTCTCTGCTTGATTTACCTCTGGAGATTTAGTATCATAGCTGCTGAAATTCCAGTTTTACATTACTCCTCTTTAGCTACCACTGCAGTGCAAAACAAAAGTCATGAAGTGCTTGGTGATTTTCTATTCCAAAATGCAGAATAGAACAAAATACATATAACATGTCATTTGCAGAGTAACCTGCCATAGAAGACAACACACAATACTCAGATCAAAAGAAGTCAATTTGCTTGCCTGTTCTGTCAGGAATCAGTGTAGTCTGCTAGCAATTCATTTAAATTCTTTAAGACTTAATGAGGTCATATGAACTATGAATAGATTACCTAGAATAATTGACATCATTTTTAGAAATATCACAATTTAAAACTCTGGTTTTGAATATACAGCTGATAATTAGCTGCTGTGTTAAACTCTGAGAAAGAAAATATGAATATCTCAGATTGGTCTAACACACAGTAAGACTCAGTGTTATTGCAAACTATCTCAAGGCTCACAGTTCCAACAAGCTGTTCTCCTAGTGAACATAAACAATCTCACAGAACATAACATCAGGTCACTTTGAAAGCATGATAAAGTGAGGCAAAGTAAGGTCACTGTGAAACCCACGAAACACCCTAATGTCCTCCTTTGCTGTTAAAATGAGTGACTGCTGTTTCTTTGCCTAGTCTGCCCTTGCTGTACAAAGATTTACTGGGATACTCAATCATAAAATTCTCCCACTTCCTGACCACATCCTATCATGAACAAAGCCTGGCTTTCTTGTTTCCTCCCAGAATTACCCAACTGAAGCTCACATCCCACAATAGTTACTTCTAATATCCTAATACTGAGAGACCCCATAATTTCCTTTGCTGAGCACTTTCCTTTCAGATAGAGTAATAAATCCAGTTCGATCGAATGATGTTCTGTTCTTGGTGGTCTGTTCTTGGAGGTCTTTGACAACTGACATTTGCCCAATTTAAACAGCTCTGGACTTTGAAATGACTGATTCTTGAAATCTGAATGTAGTAGTGCTTTTGTGCCCTTTATGCATTTATCGGTAAAACTCATGGCATTCTTGCATGTAGTACTATCCTTAAAGATTTTATAATCATTATGTTCCATGAAAGTAGATGTTTTGAAGTAGATTTATATGTTTTTAATCATGTTACAAATAGGTTTTCATCTATAGGCCACCTTATTTTAGTATCTAGATGATATCAGTTGATTTCAAGAAATAATGTAGCTTAAAACTTAATTTAGATTATAATTATAAATCTAATTATGTTGACCTTCAAATGTTTAAAATGTTTTTTAAATGTCATTATTCTTTGTTATCTTTGTAAAGTTATTATGAATTCTTAAATAAGAATTGAAAATGGTTTTCATATTTATAGTGAAATCTATGATTATTATGATTACATTATTTAATTAATAGAGAATTAGCTGACCATGTCAAAGAGCATCTATCTAATATGCTCTAGTGAGTCTTTTTTTGGGAGTTATTTAGGTTCAGTTATGGAAAATGTCTTCTGCTCACATTTACAAAATTAAATCTGAACAACTTTCTCTTTGATTATAGTTAACTGAAGATATCACAAAGATAATTGGGTATATCCTACACAGAGATACTTAAATTTTTATCTGTAATTCTAATGAATAGGCTGTGCTATCTGATAGTTTTACAATTCTTTCAACTCATCAAAAATAAACTTTTCCTAGGAATGATAGATTAAGGATCAGAAAATCAGTAGTTTTACAAGCAAAGTGTCTGTGTAAGAAGGAAGTATCATATTAAGTCATACTGATTTGGTTTTGGCTCCATAGCACATTAACTTTCCCTGAAGTTCTTTTGGGTAAAAATGAAGGAAAACAAAGTGATGTTAAGCAAGTGCGATTCTGAAAAGCCCAAAAAGGATTTAAAAAAAGTCAATTAGCTTTAAAATTACATGTTTAGAAACATAACAATAAAATCATAATTATATTTTTACAGAGTAATTATTTGACCTTAACAAATGGAGTTATGAAGGAGGAAAGTCAAGCCAAAATCTGCTTAATATCCATAGATAAATACTCCAGCCTTCTTTTGTAGGTGAACCACAGAACAGAAATTCCAGGCATAAGTCACTCTGTTTGGTAAAGAATAATTAAATACATGAGGTAGTTCTACTTAGCACTCAGGAGTCAGGATGAAAAAAATGTGGTATTTATATAGAATGGAATTTTATTCAGTCTTAAAGAAGAATGAAAAGTGAAGTTAGCCAGGTTCAAATAGCCAAAGGCCACGTCTTCTCTCATATGTGAAATATGGACCTAATATAAATACAGCAATATTATGAAAAATAGGTCATGCTAGGGGGATAAGATATGAGAGAGGGATTGTAAAAGAAAGAAGTTAAGAAGATAAAGACAGTTGATCTCTATGAAAATGAATATATAATTTTTAAACCTGTTGAACTCACCATAAGAAGGAGATTAAGGTAGGAAGGAGAAAAAAAGGGGAGATGAACCAATTCAGATTATAATACATAAATACATAGAAATGTCACAAGGCAAGTCCCTATGTAGCTATCTTAAACAAACAAAACTGTCATTTTTTTTTCTCTTTTACAAAATCAGAGAACAGGAGAGAAGAACAGGTCCTGACTGTGGGGTTGGTACTCCTGGAGGAGGGAGGATGTGGGGAAAGGGTGTAGGAGGGTGAATATGATAGAAACTCTGTGTAAACGTGTATGTAAATAGAAAAATGATACCCACTGAAACTATTCAAGAATGGGAAGTGGGGGGATAAAGGAGGATGATGGATAGGGTGAATTATACTATGATGTATTTGATATATTGTAAGAACTTTTGTAAATGTCACAAGGTATTCCCAGACCAACAATTAAAAAATTTGAAAAAAGATTCATGATAATGTAACCCAGTTTTGACCTGGAAATGAAATTCACACCAACAAAACTACTACTTTATACATACATACATGTATGTATGTTATAAATATAACATATTTATACTCATCATAGTAAAATAGCTTCAACATGATGCTTCACATAAATATTAAAATTATACTGTAGAAGCAATACTATATAACTAATTTCACATGTAAATAGTTAACAAAAATAGTTAATAAAGATAAATCAATGGTTATTTGAATTTTATATATCAAATCACTTAAATAGAAATTCATATTTATATTAAATATGTCAACAAGTACACATAAAAATAGAACTATGTAAAAACATGCCTTCACATGTGTAGTTCTTCTAAAATTAGACTTCTAAACATATATGACAATTTGGAGTCTACACATAGAGAAGTAATGTAGAGGAGGTGATTATTATGCTAGGCTACAATTATAGGAACTGTTCTTGCTAGAAGCCTTTTTGTCATCATGATGACATTTTTGACAAAGTACCAATAACAGTGGTACAATTAGTTATACAAAGTGTGACTCTGTGTGTTTATGTGGTGGAAATGTGATGTATAAATCGCAGAGTTAGTTCAGGAATACATTAGCATAATTTTGAGACGCAATTGTCCAGTGCTTAAACTGTTCAGTGAAGCTGTAGGACACGCTCTGCAGCATTGCTACTGTAGAACATTCCAACCATTGCTTTCCATTTAGACCGTCAGCTTTGGTCCATTTACTGAGTGGTGAAATCAGAGCAATTGATTCTTCTGAATCTCTGCCAGTTTTACCCTGTGTAGCTCATTCAGACCATGTGCATTCAGTTGAGCATCACTTTTTGGACTCCAACAAAAACTGTTCCGTCTTCAACAAAATAGTCATAGCTCAAGAATTAAGGTCATAATTCAAAAGTTGAGATTTCTCACTCAGGCCATAAGTAACTTTTTAGTGAGTTACAGTAGAACAGTTCTATAGCAAAGTAAATTTGGGTATGTCTTCTCTCAAAATAACTTTATTTTCCATTCATGTATGATATCATATGCAAGGAATATTTGTAGATGTGAATAATGTATTTTCAGTAATGAACATTTTTCATAATTCATGACATGTAATAATTAATGGAGTAACTGGACTTTCTGTGTATCTCAGGGATACATGAAGTTTCTTATAGTCTCTGTATTTTGTAGAGTTTTATGAAAATGTGTCACATGTTTGGCAAAAGGATTAAAGAAGGAGTTTATACACAGAAATATTATATGCATTATGATTCAAATTTTATCTCATAGTAATTATTTTTCTCTATAAACCTGGTTAGCATTGACTAAAAAGTCCATCTTTCTTTTAAAAGTTTAGATGAGTTACTTTCAACATTTTCATTCTAATAACAGGTTAGTGCCATGCATATGTATAATACATATATATTAGCTTTATATATCTATATAAATATATTTAGTAAGCCAAGAAAAGAGCAGAAGAGAAGTGAACAATAAAGTAAATTTAATTTATCCAGCCAAATATTAGTCATGGCATTTAATATTTTACTTATAAAATTATTATAATAGTAAAATTCTTTATATAGCAAGTACTGTGGAAAACATATACGTACATTTTTTGAATAACATAATGAATGGCCTCAAACATATGGATTTGAATACTCTGTTTTGTCCTTCTATGCTTCTTTTAGGAGCTAGTAGTCCATGAAAGGAATATTCCATGTCAGGGCTTTCTGAGCAAAGATCATGTAAACATAATAACTTGATTAAATATACAAAGATTCACTATCTGTGAGATCAAAATTTTAGATTCACTTATGACTGATATCAGCCAGTGCTTGTCCATCTGTGCTTGAATAATATCACATAACATAATGTCCCCATGTTTATCCATGTTGTTGTAAATGACAGGATTTCATGCTTAGTTACCAGAGGCTGGGGGAATATTAGTAGTTCGTGGCGTGGGGGATTGGGGAGAGGTAGGACATTAGCACAGGGTTGCAGACAGATGATGTGATTTCTGGTGTTCTATGGAATAGCAGCATAATTATAATTAAGAATAATGTATTGTATATTTCAAAATAGAAGAGATGATTTTGAATACATTCACCATAAAGAAATGATTAACGTTTGAGGTGACACATACTGCTAATTATCATAAGTTGTTCATTATCCAATATATACAAAAAATAAAGTCATATTGTGCCTCATAAGTATGCACAAAGATCATTTGTCAATCAAAAAATTAAAAATACAATACCTGAAAAATAACTGCAGTGAGGCTACTTCTTAGTGATTTTGAAATAGCCAACTGTCATCCACTATGGTCTTCTTTTTAAGAATTTGACTAGTGAACTGAGTGTGATAAACAGTTCTATCTTTGAGATCTTTAATGCTGACATGATTTTCTGTCATATAGGTGGGATAGGAAAATGTCAGATGCAGTTACATTTTCACCAGCTCATCACACATCATTTAATAAAAAGAATGTTCTCTGGGCCCTTCCATTGAATAAAGTTAACCAGTGCATTTTCTAGCTTTATTTAGTATTTCTACTTTATTCTTCCTTTTAAAAAAGATGTCAATCAGTTGAAAAGAGATGAGATAATATCATGAATGAAATAGGAGACTTTATTGTAAATCTTGCAGATGTTAACAGAATTAAAAGAATAGTAACAAGAGTTTACGTGCAAATCATGCCAATTATTTTTGCAAATCTATTTGAAATGGAAAATTTATTGAAGCATAATATATCAATCAAGACCAAAGACAACCCGAGTATTTATATATTTGATAGTAAAATATAATTGATAATTTAAACCACCCCACAAAGAAAACTCCAGGAATACATGGTACAGAGAGTAATTTCCCCAAATATTTCTGGAAGAAGTGACTATTTTGGAAAGTGGAGAAAGAGGAAAGATTCCTCATTCATTTTATGAGATCAGTATATGTTTAATGACAGCAGCAAAAAAATGATATTACAAAAAAGATTAAGTAAAAAGCAAGGTCTACCATGAAAATAATCACAGACATTGTAAACAAAATAGTAAGTAAGATCTACAGATGTATAAACAAAATATGAAGTATGATCTCACATAAGACAAATGTTTTCTATTCAAATTTATTAATATTTTCATTTTAACAAGGAAATGATAAAAACATTTGCCCATCAGTTTCAGATATGACTTTTTATTTTTGATAAAATAATCCCATTTATTGATTTATTATTATTTCCTGTGCTACTGTTACCCTGTTCAGAAAGCCATTGTCTGTACCTGAATGTTGAATGTTTTCCCTCTGTGTTTCTCTAGTAATTTTAAAGTCTCAGATCTTACATTAAGGTCTTTGATCAATTTTGAGTAGATTTTTGTATAGGGTGAGAGGGATCAGCTTCAGTTTTCTATATGTAGATATCCAATATTCACAGTACCAGTTGTTGAAGAATCTGACTCTATTTGTGCTGATACTGCAGTTTGAACTCAGAGTCTCATGCTTGCTAAGCAGGCGCTCTACTACTTAAACTACTCTGCCAGCCCCAAATTGTCTTTTCTAGAAAATATACTTTGGACATTTTGTCAAGAATTAGATGGCTGTTGGTCTATTGTTTTATTTATGGGACTACTATTTTATTTCTCTAGTCTGCATGTCTCTTTTTGTTCTAGTACCATGCTGTCTTTGATACTATAATTCTATAATATAATTTGAAACAGGTGTTGTGATAGCTCCAGCATTGCTCTTTTTACTCTGGATTGCTTTGGATATTAAGGATCTTTTGTGCTTGTACATGAATTTTAGGATCATTTGTTCTATTTACATGAGGACTTTCATTGACTTTTTTGATGGTGTTGCAGTGAATTTGTAGATTGCTTTGGGTAATATAGTCATTTGCACAATGTTAATTCTGCTTATCCATTAACATGAGGATTTTTTCCATGTTCCAGTATGTCATTTAATTTCTTTCTCAAATATTTCATTCCTCTTTTTCTGTTTTCACTAGTTTGTCTAAGTATTTGTCAATTTTATTAATTTTTTTCATAAACTAACTGCTTCTTTGCCTGACTCTTGTAGTCCCCATTTCATTAATTTGTGCCCTGATATTTATTATTTCTATCCATCTACAATTTTTAGCTTTGGTATATCCTTATTTTTCTAAGTCCTTGAGGTATATCATTAGGTTATTTGAGATTTAATTTTTATATAGTACTTACACCTATATAAACTTTCAGAATTGTCTTTTTTTTTGTACACCCAAGGTTCTGACAAGTTGTATATTCATTTGATACCATTTCCTTTCTAGTTTTTTCAACGATGCATTGATCATTGAAAATCATATTGTTTAATCTTCTTATGACTGAAGAAGTTTTGTTTTTAATAAATTCCCAGGAGTATACTTATTTTTTTAGGCAACACTAGGGCGTGAACTCAGAGCCTCACACTTGCTAACCAGTCCTTATTGCTTGAGCCATTCCGCCAGCCCAATTTATTTTGTTTTTGATTTTAATTTTATAACTATGATTTGATAAGAAGAAAATATACTTTGAATTTCTTAAGACTTGCTTTAATGCCTAAAGTCTCATCTATATTACAGAAATTTCCATGGGATTCTGAGAAGATTATGAATTTTGCAGCTGAGTATGGAATATTATGTAGATATCTATCAAGTCCATGTGTTATATGGTGCAGTTTAAATGTGAAGTTGATTTTTGGTCTGCATAATCTATTCAAATAAGAGAGAGGAGTATTGAAATGACCCATTACTATTGTATCCGAACCTACTTATTACTTTATGTGCAGTTGTGTTGTTTTATGAAATTGAGTGCACCAATATTTGGGGGTTGCATATGTGTGATTGTTATATCAACTTAGTAGATTGCTCCCTTCATTAATATGTACTAATCTTTATTTCTTCACTAATCTTGGCTTGAAGTCTTCCTTAACAGATGTGAGCATAGCCTCTCTGGCTTGCTTTCTGCTTTCTCTTGCTTAATATACCATTTTCCATCCTTTTATTTTCAGTCTATGTGTATGCCTTTACCAGCAAGGTGTGTAAGAAATAGTCATTTCTTATTTTTTAATCCAACCACCCAGTGTGTGTCTTTTAATTAGAGAGTTAAAATTATTTGCATTTAGGGTTCTTACTGAGAGGAGTTTTTGCTCTTAGCTTTTTGTCACCATGGTTGATTTGAGTTAGTTTGTTCCTTTGTCTGCCTTATTCATCTGAAGAGTTTATTGGCTTATTGAGTTGAAAGTTTGATTATTTCCTAATTTTCATTTGTTCACCCATCCTTTCATGAATTTTATATTTTCCTAAGCCCTTAATTTTTGACTTTCTTATCTGTGATTAGGGCTATATGAAGTATCTGTGCAATGTTGCCATAGTTGTCATGAATTACTTTACTTCATAGTTATCTTAGAAGATCCTTATGTCTACATAAATTTGAAGGGATAACATTGCTCTATATAGTCATTTTAGAAGGCAATTGTTTACTCTCAGAGCTTCAAATATATTAATACATTATTTCCTGGCTTTCAGGGTCTCTTATGAGAGGTCTGATGTCATTCTGATGAATTTTATTTTGTAAATGGGCATTTTCATCTTCTGTCTTTCAAAATTTGATTATTCTGTAGTCTTGTTATTTTAACTACTTGGGGTTCTAAGTGCCTCCTGCTATTGGATGTCCATATATTTCTCTAGATATGGAAACTTTTCTGCTGGTTAATATTAGGTAATTTTTCAATGCCTTTAGTTCTAATCTCAGCTCCTTCTACCCCTGGATTCTTAGGTTTGGTCTCTTGATCATGTTCTAGAGTTCTTAAAAGTTGAGGTCATTCTCATTGTTTTTTTCTATGTTTTTCTCTGGATGTAATATTTTCTCAGTGTTGTCTTGAATCCCTGATATTCTTTATCTTGTTGATCTAGTCGAATGGAGATACTTTCTACTATGTTTTTTATTTGATTTATTGATTTTTTTTCTCATTTCCAACATTTCTGAAGAGGAGTTGTTTTTTTTTTTTTTTTAGAATCATAATTTTCTTGCTGAATTTCTCACTCATTTTGCTGACTTGCAGGTTCAAATCTTTTTCTGTTGTTTTTTTGGGGGTTAGAACTGGGGTTTAAATTCAGGGCTTTGTGCTTCCCAAGCAGGCACTCTACTGTTTGAGTCAAACCTCCAGTCCATTTTGCTCTAGTTATTTTAGAGATAGGTTCTTGTGAACTATTTGCCAGGGCTGGCCTTGAACCATTATCTTCCTGATCTCACCCTCCCAAGTAGTTAGGATTACAGGCGTGAGCCACAGACTCTAGTTTAGATCTTGATTTTCTTACTTCTTTCATTTGTTCATTTGAATCTTCTTTGAGATCACTGGTAGTTTTTAAACCAAACTTTTGAATTTTTTGACATTTCAACCATTTCGCCATTTTGTTATCTGTGAATTCAGTTATTGAGCAGCTATGAACTTTTAAAGGCATTATATTGTCTTACTTTTCCTTATTTCCTATATTCTGGTTGCTATAATTTGTGCATTTATTGGGATAAATATCTCCTTCATATATTCTTTTTTTTTTTTTCTGTTTGTTTTCATTTCAGGGGAAATTCTTACTGGGCAGCTTTCTCTAGGGGGATAGTATCCTAATCAGCACTCAGAAGAGACAAAACAGACAGCAACAGCAACAACAAAAAACTATTTAAAAATAAACCATTATTTAAATATAGTAACGAACAACTGGTAACATTAACATTAACTATACTCTCAATAGGGTTAGAAAAGAAAGTACCTAGGATACTTACAGTATATGAAGAAGAGAAATGCAAAATGAGAGGATGGTAGTAAAGAGTAGGAAAGTATATAGGATGAAGTTAAAAGAAATAACACTGAGGATTTGTAAAATAAGTATTGAGAAGACAAAAAATTAAAAAGAAAAAAAAAGTCAATATTTCTTCCCCGTAGCAGAGAAGAAGTTGAATCTTGTTTTCTCTCAGGATTACTTTTTTGCAGTTTAGATTTTTTGGGGGTGAAGAGTGAGGAGGGCTCCTGTTTTTCTCTCTGAAGGCCAAAGAAGTTAGAACAAAGAGCTGTTTATAGACGGACTCTCTTACCACTTTCCCTGCAGGTTGAGTTCTTCTCACTGCCATGTGCAGACCTGCTGATGGAATGAGTACAGGAGCTGTGTTCCAACTGCGGCCATAGCTGAGCCTGAAGATCTTCCCAGTTGGATCATGTGTGGGTTTGGCATGGGAAATTCCTGAGTAGCATCTGCTTTACACCTCTGACTCTCCAAGAGTGTATAAAGCAGTCAGGCCAAAGCAGTTTGTGTTGGATGGGCCAGGAATGGAACTCTGATTGATCCTGTGTGCTCTGTCCTAGCACCTCCCACTTATATTCACCCAGCTGCTCTCCTCTGTCAGAGTTTGGGGTGCAGCTCTGCTGATGCATTCACCCTATTTTCCTTTTTGACATGGCTCACACTTCTTACCTAAGTAAATCTGTGTCAGTGAATTTCAGTCCAAGTCATAACCCTAAACCTAACGCAGCATCTTGGATACACATTGATTCTCAGGCTTAGCCTATAATGATGAGAGGGTTCTGGGTTTGGAAAAATAAAAACACAGGGACTTATGCTTTCCCTGGTATCTGATCTACTCAGATAGTTTTGCCCACATTTTCCTTCAAAATAAATCCAGCATTCACTTATATCTCATCATTACCACTCTGGAATTAGACCCAGGCACCATCCTTTGCCTAGACTATCAGATTAGCTTCCTAACTTGTTTTTTTGTCTTGCATCCATTTATTTATTTATTTTCCCTCAGCTGTTAAATGTCAGTTCAATTATGTCACCGACTTACACAAAACCTTGCAGAGAATTTACACCTTAAAAAGAGTAAAAACCGATAGGACACAACAGTCCCTGTTACCCACTTGACCTCCATTACTACTCGTGTTCTAACTCACTCCATTCGCCATGCATCCATTAACTTCCTTGCTATTCCTGGGAAAGTTGCTCTACACTTGCACTTCTCTTTTTCTGTAATGCCTGTTCTCTGGACAGGGACATGATTCACTTCCTGCACAAAGAGTTTAATTAAATAAGTTAAGATAGTTGCATGATCTGCCCAATAAAATTGGGTTTGAAGATATTCATAATGGAAAAGGAAAAGAAAGAAAATCATAGTGATATAACATTTTTTTAAAAAATTCAATTTCCATAACTGATATGGAAAGAAATCTGACAATTTTTGGGGGAAGAATCACACACAGACAAAGTTTAGCTTTAGGTGAATGTTTTAGTGGTGGATCTATGGTAAGTTTATTTTTTCTAGACTTGAATTAAAAATTTTTGACACAGCTGTAGTGAAAAAAGCTTGTAAACACTCACTTAAAATACAAACACAAACTCATATTATCTAGGTCAGGAAGAAAGGGAGGATGTCATATAGAAGATGACAGTGTAGAATTAGAAGACATATTTATAGAACACCTCTGAATATCATGGACAGAAGCATTCCTTTGATAATCGTGATGTTTTTAAAAACATGGAAATTACTATGTATCAGAATGATTTTCTTTAAAATGCCAAAGAGCTTGATAAATCAGACAGGTATTTAGCCCACAAAGCATAATAAATATTAAGCACAAAGCTGTGTTTCTGTCCCAGAAGTGGAAATTCCTTACTGAAGTTGGAATGGGTGCAAAAGCAAGCAGACTGAACACAGATCATATTTAGGGAAATGAAACAAAATTAAAGGACAGAAACAGCAAATACACAACAGAAGTAGTAACTAGATAAATTTAAAAAAAAAACATGAATAAAAAGTGTGCTCAGCTAAACCAGTGTAACAATCAGGACCTGACAGCAAGAGCAGACTGTGCCACTCAAAACACCCCAATCGAGCTTTGTCCTTGATTTTACCAGCAGGTGTGAAATAATATGAAGAATATGAGTAGAACAAATTCTAAATCAAGTATTTCAACAGGGATAAAGACTTTGCAGTCAGAATCATTCTTCTGATAAAACTGAATGCCAACCAAGGAGGTGATAACTGGTTTTAGACGGAGTAGGAAACAGAAAGGCTTAGAAGATTTGATTAGAAGAGAAAAACAGAGCACCAGAAAACAGCAAAAGAATTATGAGCCTAAGACAGAATCAGCTAAGTCCATCGGAGTAAAAAGATCCTGAGAATTTGATAACACATAAGAGTTGTACATTTATAAAAGTAAAAGTGAAGCACAAAATTACCTCTAGAGAGTCAAAGGAATGAAAGATGTAAGTTATTTTTCTTGATTATTTTAATTGCATAACAAGAAGGTGGTACTGAAAATCCAAACTCTCCAGATGAACCATAGAGAAACAGTATTTTGAGCAGCTTGATAAAAAGTGAATACTGGTTACAAATGAGGCAACCTCCAGAATCCCACTGGGAATGCTAAAAGCCAGATAATGAACCTTTTTGATCAGAAACACTATCAATAATTACATTCAGGTCATGAATCAATTCCTCAGAAACTTAGTTGTTGTATTAGGGCTGGGAGACAGTTGGGCCTCACATCTGTTACATCAGGTAAGAAAATTTTATGTTAGTTTTGCTCACACCACTAATTTTCATGTTAATAGTTCTACCTTTAGGATAACAACATCTACTTTTTTTATGTTTTATTTATTTATTTAAATTTTATTATTCATATGTGCATACAAGGCTTGGTTCATTTCTCCCCCCTGCCCCCACCCCCTCCCTTACCACCCACTCCACCCCCTCCCTCTCCCCGCAACCCCCTCAATACCCAACAGAAACTATTTTGCCCTTATTTCTAATTTTGTTGTAGAGAGAGTATAAGCCATAATAGGAAGGAACAAGGGTTTTTGCTGGTTGAGATAAGGATAGCTATACAGGGCATTGACTCACATTGATTTCCTGTGTGTGGGTGTTACCTTCTAGGTTAATTCTTTTTGATCTAACCTTTTCTCTAGTTCCTGGTCCCCTTTTCCTATTGGCTTCAGTTGCTTTTAAGGTATCTGCTTTAGTTTCTCATCTACTTTGTGGTGGTAGTCACAGAAGGCTAGAGTTTTCTCAGACAGCTAAGAATTTTCATGTTTTAGTAGAATAGCTGATAATTTATAATCTATTTTTATCCATGTAGTATCTATTGTGGTGTATACCACAGTGAGTGATTCAGGATCTATCATGACCCATGTGTGACACTTTCTTCTCAATGGGTGAGCTCCAGGTTGTAGGAGGTAAAGTAAATAATAGCGAGAAGGCTACATGGACTTTTTTAGTGTCCTATAATGGACATTTTACATAGTTACTAAATTTGGCTTTTTGTCATGTCTCCTTTCTTGGGCCCAATAATATTCTAAGAAAATGGGCAGAACCAGTTATTGGTGTGGTCAAGAATGATGTTTTCTAAATGCTGTCCTTACAGAATTATAGAAACCCACTATCTAGTTCATTGTTCTAAAGCATTTTAAACCAGGCTTTTCTATGAGAACATGAAAAAGGGGCCAAGTCATTTTCAGAGTATATAAGAGCTTCTTTGAGGCTGGACTCTCAGCTGGGAGTGTGCACATGCAAGTGACCCTTGGTCTGACAATGATTTGTAAGAGGGAATGAAAGACAACTAAAACAGGTCTTTGGTATCAACTTATGCACTGATAACTGACATAATGCATGCTTGAAAATCTGGGCTTCCTGTAAATAATTCTAAAAGTGCTCACTCTGGCAGAAGATTTGCCAATGTAGACTTCTCTCACAATTCTGGAAGCTAGAAATCCAATATCAATTTGGCTGAAGGGGTTTATAAAGCTCTGGAAGGAATTTTTCCTTGCCTTTTGAGATTATAGTGGCTTCATGTTTGTGGTTTTTGGTTTGCAGCTCAAAGTCTAAAATTCCATTAATAATTGCTTCTACAACAATCTTTATGAAGCAGAATTCTAGTAAAAAGTTTCTGTAAGGAATTGGAAACTCCAGAAATATTATTCTAAATACTTAAAATTAGATTTGTTAAGTAAAAGAATCCTGCAATTCCATCTAACTAGTTCCCTTCAGTTAAATCTAGCAGTCAGAAAACTTCACAAACACACACATACATACACAGATTGTGGCCAATTGACATTTTGTTTTTTGCTTTAACCTAAGAGTTAAAACAGGTGATGTCATATATTTGAGAAAAGCCTTTCTTTTAGAGGACATAAATGAATGACAAGTTCCCCGAGAAAACTCAGGGATCAAACGCCTACTATTTGTCCAGCACAATGAATGAGAGTTTGATTTGTTAAAAATTACATAATAACAATGCTGAACAACAAAAATAACATGTTTTTTATGTATGAGTGGGGAAAATAAGTGGATCATTTTTTAAAAGTCAAGAATAAGACTTCCCAGAAGCAAAGCTGAAAGCCAGGGACAAATGAGTGATTCCTTTAAAATTCTAAGAAAAAGAGATTTCCAATCTAGAATTACATGTTTAAACTACACAACCACTACAAGTTTAGAAAAATGTTGCTTTCTGACATACAGATTATCAAAATCTGACCTCCCCTTCCTTTAAGGCAGCTCCTGGAAGAGAGAACAAGGAAAGACATAGCTTCAAGAAGTAACGAATTAAATCCTTAGGAAAAGAGTGGACATGTTCAGTGTAGTATGACTGTGGACAATAGAAACTTTAGAAATGATGTCATGTGAGTTACTTTGTGACAACTTTACAGTAGAATTGTGGAGACATGAGTCAAGGAGGTAGGTCTTTACTTAGTGGAATTTCTACTTATAAAATATCTTGGTTGTTTTCTTCATATTTTTTGGCAGTACAGGGGCTTAAACTCAGGGCATATTGAACCATTCCCTCAGTCATTTTCCTTTTTAGTGTTTTTTGAGATAGAATTTCACATTTTACCCAGGCTGGCCTGAGATCATGAACCTCCTATTTACTCTTCCCACATAGCTGGGATTATAGATGTTGGCTTCCACTCCTGGTTTGTTTATTTATTTATTTATTTATTTGTCACTCAACAAATCTTTATTCTGTGCCCACAATACTTAGGCCAATGTGAAGGTGGCACTACGTGAAGACAATAGAAACCCTGTGGAAATGCTGAGGGTGAGCACCAGAGTGGAATGAGTGAAATAGTGCTAGCTTGGGTGGGTTTCCTAGAAGAGGTGAGGGCTGACCCAGATTTTTAAGGAAGGAAAAGATAAATGGATTTGTTGAAAGAGGAAGGGGAACATTTTGAGGACATGACCAACAGGTATGCTTGACTAGCAAAGAGAATCTAGTCAATGCTAAACAAGATGGAGAAATAGAAGGGTGGAAAGACTAAGCCGAAACATTTTAATTTATGTGCTAAGCCATAGGGAGATATTGTGGATTGTTTCTTTTTTCATTTATTCATATGTGCACACAATGTTTGGGTCATTTCCTCCTTCTCCCCCCACCTCCTCGCTTCCAGGCAGAAACTGTTTTCAAAAGAATCAACTTAGAGTATAACACATATGTAGATGAAAGCAATGGGAGGAATCTCCCTGTATAGCTATCCTTATCTCAGCTAGCAAAAACCCTTTGTCCTTTTTGTTATTGTTTATACTCTCATTTCAACAAAATTATAGATAAAGGCAAAACAGTTTCTGTCTGGTTTGTTTTTGAGACAGCGTCTTGCTACCTTTTTCCCCATGCTGACCTTAAATCAGGATCTTATCTCTCCTTCCAGAGTAACTGAAATTATTATCACACTTGGACCTTGACAGTAAAATTGTCATATAAAAAAATTTCTTCTATGAATAATGATTTACATCATCAGAATAATCATTAGTTACATTATGAAAAACAATAATAACATGGATAGAATGGAGGGAGGATGTGAAGGGAGAACTCATTAGAGAAGTCTTAGTATCATAGCAAGTCTGGCTATTTTTTATAGCACATTAATAGACTTTCTATTTGATTCATGTGCATTAATTGATTAGAGAAAAATTAAGAAATAATATATATTGTACTCAGGATAAATATTGAAATGGACAATAATTTTTGAAAGGCCATTAGTGAACTGTAGGAGTGGCTCAAGTGGTAGAGTGCCTGCATAGCAAGTTCACTGGTTCCTTCCTGCCTCCAAAAAGAAAAAAATAGCTTATTAGTTAGTGTGTAAGTTCATTCAAAAAGTAGTTTGTGAACTCCTGTCTTCATTTACTAGTATGATAAGCTTTTCAGTTAGAAAGATAAAGAAGTAAAGTATGCATTGAATTCCATTGGCCTCAACGACAGCCATTCATGATTATGGTTTGCTCATGAAATATCCACATGCTGCTGTTCTTAGTTCAGGATCTGTAAGTTTCCACCAAGAGGTAATATTTAACACTAAACAGCATAAAATTCATACATAAAGATCAATCACCTCTTTGTGTTTAGCATAATTTCAAAAATTTGAAAGTTGTACATATTAATGAGTCCTGAAGCCTGATTTTAACGAGAATGTGCCATGGCTAACACAGCTCAAATTAAAAGATCAAGGATAAAAAGCCAGTTTATCACTGAAAATACTTTTGATCATATATAGAAAATATACATGTATTTAACTATATAATTCATGTTATCATGACTGTATATAAACATTCTAATGAATAAGACATTGAGATAGTCTCTACATTGAAAAATAAAATTGTTTTTAAGATAAGGTAATATTCTACTTAATATAAACAAAACTAAGTCTTGATAATATTATAGAACATTTATTGTTTATTGTTCTGAGAGAGTTATATAATCCATCTAATTTATGGCATTAAAATGGAACAGAGAATTTAGAAATTGTTATTGCTTAGAAATATTTTAAATTTAGGACTATGTCAAAGTGTTAGTAACCACTTTATTTCACATATACCTTTTTTCATATGTAAAATGTCTCCCAATTTTCCCTTCCCTTGAGTATAAGAGCAATATATAAAATCATTATTAGGCCTGGAGGTTTGGTTCAAGTGGTAGAGCATCTGCTTAGCAAGCATGAAGCCAAGTTCAAACCCTGGTTCCACAAAAAAAAATAAATTATTAAACTGACATGAAATATGTCACTGTAAGTTGTTGAAATTTTGGGAAGAACTCTTAAAATTTCAAAACTAACAAATGCATTTCTTCTTTAGCTCAAATGCTGCAAAAACATTGAAAACCTCCCTGCATTATGTGCAATAGGAGTAAATTCACAGAACTCATGAGGGGCATACTGTACTAGTGACAGCAGTACAAAATGCATTGCATTTGGGATCCAGTGACACTGCAATTGCTCCAAATATTTACATTTTAAAAGTATTGAATTTAAACAATGTGGAATTTTCTTCAAACCCAGAAACTTACTAAACACTCGTGGCACTGGCTCTCTATTCTACTCATATCAGCTTTGCTATAATAAAGTACAGTAGTTATCAAACCAACTTTTATAACTTAAAAATGTGTGTGCTATTGTACAACTTTGAACTTGTATTTCTCTATTAATTACATAATTATATAATTTAAAACTTATGAGTTTTAAAATTCTCTCTTCCTCTGTCTTTATATCTCTGTTTCTCCTTTTCTAGATGTTTTGCCCTTGTAAATGTTATCCGTAACTCCGAAGTGTCTGACTTAACTCAGGATACTTGTTTAAGATATGTATGGATAAAATTTATACAGAGATGAACTTGCATCCTCTTAACTTATGTAGAGTCAATCTGTTAGTTGTAATTTTTTAAGGAAATAAGAAAAAAACACTTTCTTGAATCTTTAAAATTTATTTGTAATGTCAATTCTCTTTATGTTTATCCCGTTATTAATCATAGTCTATTTTTTGAACTGTAAAATACTTGAAAAAGAACTACATGAGATATATTGTGTGTTAACATGCTGAAAAATTCTAAGGTGATATTATGGTTTGAATGTTAAATGTCTCCCACAGGTTCATTTGCTGATCATCTGGTTCACTGGTTGGTGTTGCTATTTTAGGAGATAGTAGAAATTTGAGGAGATGGGGGCTACCCAGAGGAAGTAGGTCACTGGAGGCCTATGCTTGGTGTCCTAGGCCCCTCTCTTCTGTTACTCTTAGTTTCTCTGCCATGAGGTGAACAGCATATTATTCCACGTTCCTGCCACCAAAATGTTTTGCCCTACCATGGACTCTGATCAACAGAGCCAGGGACTATAAATTGAAGTCTCTGAAAACTTGACCCAAAATAAATCTTTTCTCCCTTAAGTTGTTTCTGTCAAGTATTTTGGTCACAGCAAAAAATTAACTAATAGAGAAAACTAGTACCAGAGAACTAGCATCATCACTACAGTTACCTTGCAATGTGATTGCTAAGCCTTTGGAATTGGTTTGTGGGAAGAATTTGGAAGATTTTGGAGAATCAGTCTGGGAAAAGGTCAAAATGCTACAAGCTGGGCTTGATGGGCAATTCTGGTGGGCACTCAGGAAATACCTATATTGTCATGGAAATTTGGACAGGAGATTTCATATGCAGCAAGTATTTTGTTGGAAATTGGACTACAGGTCTTTCGTGTTACATTCTGACAAAGAATGAGTTTACATTGTGTCTGTGTCCTGAGACTTTGAATAAAGATGAGCTGGTGACAGACTAATTAAATTTGTTAAGGAGACTTCCTGGCAATCTAGCACACATGCTGTGGCAAGGGTATATTAGTTACTTTCAGCCTGGTTCTTAGTGATAATTGTGAGCAAAAAGGAAAGCAAAAAAATTTGAAATATGAGTAATTTCACTAGAAAATGAACTATTTTTAAAATTAGGAGCAAAAAATTATGGTTGCTGAAAAGATTAGCCCCAAATCCTTTCAGGTTGAGAGATCAATCTATTTTGCATTGTGACAATAAGAAAAACGACTTGAGGCAATTACAGGAATCAGTAAAACGATACCCATCACAGTCCCAAGGATAAATATGAAAGAGTAAAATCATTCGAAAGACTTTCCCTTAAGAAGAGAGCACTCCAGGGCACCCTCCTCACCAGGGACACCTAGTGAATTGTTTCCCTAGGATTCATTTCACCCTGCTTAGCCATCTACATATTCAAAGGCCAGTGTACTGCATGATCCAAGGGGGCCTGATTGTTGATTAAGTTAGTAGCAGACCTTGGCATTGCTCACGTAATTCTGGTTTACAGGTATGCAGTAAGCAAAAATTATGAGGTGGAGTCAGATTTTAAAAGGAAGATAGAAAGGCAATTCAATGAGGGTCAGAGAGAGTCCTTGCCAGCAGCCCTTGAGACCACAATGCATGAAGCTATGAGAGTGAAGCCTAATCTGGAATGGAGATCCCAAAAAGAACATAGAACATCTGCTGAGGAAAGCTATAGGCAATTAGTGGAGCCAGACCAGCAGAGGGACCATATGGGCTTCAACTTTCAAGGCTATAGGAGTGGGGCTACAAAAACATTTGGGAGTTCATATAACCACCACCATGTTCCCCATAGGCTATTGTGTATGGAGCTATTGGACTTAATGTCTGCCTTGCAGGTTTCCATCTTTCTTTGGTCTGATCCTTGCAAGTCTCCTGTTCCTTCTTTTGTAATCATTACATTATTCTGTATCATTATATCTGAGATATATAACTTGTTTTGGTTTTACAGGAGCTTGCAACTAAGAGTGTGCTTTAAATCTCAGAATAGACTTTGGACTCTGAACAATGAACTTGAACAATGTTAAAACTTATAAGAGCATAGGAATTCTTGGAGATGGACACATTCATTTGCATTGTATTTGCCTGTTATGGAAAAATATCCACGAGCCTTTGGAGGGGCAGGGGTATAATGTTACAGTTGGAATACAAAATGTCCCCCAAGTGTTGAACACCACTTGGTCTCAAGCTAGAAGCACTATTTTGGAAGATGGTGGAAGTTTTATGAAGTGGGCCCTAGATGGAGAAATTAGGTCATGGAGGATGAGGGAGCATGTCCTTCATGCTGTGTCTTGTTCATGGACCCTCTGCATTAGTCTTTGCTTCCTGTCTGCCATCAGGTGAACAGCCTCATGCTCACATGTTCTCTCTCATTGGGGACGCAAATTCTGGTGAGACAAGGACTATAGACTGAAGTACCTGAAACCATGAGCCAAAGTAAATCCTTCCTCCTTTAAGTTGTTTTTATCAGATATTTGTCACTGTGGTGATTAAACTGACTAATACAGGTGGCAAGGCCATTATTGATACACAGCCCGTAATGGTAGTTTTAGTGGACTATGAAGTAATTACAGGTTTGAATGTTGCCCTATTCCCTAGAGTGTTAGTTGCTTAACAACTCAGAGATTCCATATAACCATTTGTAAATTACAGAAAGCAAACAGATAGTACCTACAACATAAGGTTATTTTGGGAAACAAAATGAGACTTTATATAAAAGTAAAACGCTAGGGTATTTTCTGACACTACAAGGTGCTATGTAAGGATGTGTGACTTTATTCTTACACATTTATAACTAGCAATAGGAAAGGAAAATCAAATAACAGGTACTATTTTACAGATTAGTTTCAGGGCTAGTGTTAATAATTACTTTATATGGTCTAATCATATAGTGATGGCTCTATTTCTGCAAAATCTTAAAGATATACTATTACCTACAGTTGTTAAAGTCACTTAAATAATAATCCTTATTCCCAGTATCTCTTTTCTGTTCTTAACTAGGTACATGTTTTAGATTTCATCCTTGTCTGAGAAAGGCATCAGTGTGTTTTGTTTCTTTATTTTCTTTCTCTTTTATTCAATTATATTTTTCTTAACTGAAACCTCCTGATTAAAATGCACAGACATTTAGTAATGTTTCCATAATGATGGATTATAATCCCTACCCAATACACATACATTTAAATAGTGAGGTTAAGATTAAAATTTGATGTTGGATCTTAAATATATTTCATGCTTTCCAAAGTGTCTTTATAATACAGCTACTAATTCAAATAAATATGAGGATGACAATATTAAAAAAATCAAATTGTGATTATCCAAACCCATTCTTTTCATTAATTCCTCCCTAGGCAAGTATTAGAGTATATTCTCAAACACTGGTCATATTTCCCAGGCAGAAGAACATTTTCTTAGAGTACTAATGATAGAATTGAGGGCTCTTTAAATTGACTCCAATTGTACATTACTTTTATTGCGACTTCCTCTCAATGCCACCACAAGTTCCTAATCTCTCTTCCTCTGTTGCATTCTAGTGTTGCTGCTACACTGGCTCAAGTTGTCAGCCTCTAGTCAAAATTTTCTTGCTAACCTATGAATCAGCAATCCCTTTGCCAAACTTTTTCAACAAGGTTACTGTCTTCCACATTCCTTTGATTCATCTTCACTAAAACATATTAGTGTGTTACAATCCCTACCTGCCAAAACAAATTCTTTGAGAAGAAATCAGAGACAAAGAATAACATGTTGAATTTGGGAAGTCTGAAATGTGGATTATCATCCACACCACTTTGGTGTATATATACAGGGACTAAGTTGCCTGTATAGAAGCTAATATCCCTTTTTCTATATTCTTCATAGACAGTATATTGTCTTTGTCTTCTGACGGCATGCTAAGGAGTCATTAGAGAGTATAATTAGGCTATTTAAATTACTGAGAGATAATACACAGACTCTTCATCTCTACCACTGGAAGTACTGCTCATTCTTACATTATAATTATACCATTCACTGAAAAATGTGACTCTTTTCCTTCTTCTCATATACCAAATTATATTATATCATGGTACCACTTATATGTTAACATAATAATCAAATTATACAACTTACTAATTTTTGTGGTAAGACTAACGCATTTGGCAGGAAGGAATATGTTCATATTCAAAATGTCTAAAATTTTCTTTTCACTGAGATATGCCTCTGTTTAGATGTACTTATTAAATTCCAATTTATTTGATAGTCACAAAACTAACATGATTATGAAAATGAGTTTGGTCATTTTAACGATTTGTTCCAACAACCTCAAACCTCTTCATTCCTTAAAGACAATAATTTAGTCCCTAAGGCATCTAAAAATAACATGTAATTATTCCTCAGAAACCTTCTTCACAGCACTCCAGACATCTGTAATTATGCCAGATGATGAAGGATGGGAAACCAAGTGAAACCACTGGCTTTGCATTTCCTCTGGAAAGTCGGATTGTCTCTAAACCTATATCCATGGAGTCACTCAAAATTAGCTGGAGCACCTCCTTTAGCATGTTGATGGGCAATCCTCCTTGTCAACCCAACATCTGACATTGTCTGATCATTGGTGGAATTCCAACTCATAGGTCAGTTTAGAGAAGCTATGTGAATTTGAGTTGCCTTTTATTTATGTACTTTTTTTGTATTTTTAAAGTAGGCTTTTGGTCAAATGTAGTTAACAGCTTCACCTTTCAAGAAAACCTTTATCTCTTATACAGTAAGTAACACAGGTGATCTTATTCATATAATAAAATGTCATCCTCTCACACAAGCATGCAAACTTTCCAAAACAAGCTCATTAGCAAATAACAATTCCAAAAGAGTAAATATGAATAAATACATTTTACTACCTTGTGATAACCTGTGAAAAGTAAGCAGATAAGTAATAATCAGAGGATTGTTTTGCTCTATACAAAAAGTTAGCAACAAATCTGTAAAACTTGAAAAGATATTTAAAACATAAAATAAATTGAGCTTCCCTCTCCCATTATGAAAATTTTTAATGAGATTCTAAACCTTGAGTAACCTATTTACACAAAACTGTGCTGATATAAAGCAGGTAAAGTTGGTAAAAATTTCAGTGAAATAATCTGAGACTCAAGCTTTCATTCTGACTTTGAATTACATGAGAAACACTCCTCTCTACATAAGTGTAAAAACACACACAAAGTCCAAGACAATGTTGAATGAAAAATTATCACCATTTTTCAAATATCATCTGTTTTATATACATATATATACATATTTATTTATTTATTTATTTATTTATTTATTACCTTAACATACATTTTGGCCAGAATGATGAGGAATTGCTTGTCTCTTATGGCACAATTCAGCTCAGCAAGTTTCCCAAACATCCACAAGGGGTTAAGCAAGGTTCTTGGTGGTGAGTAAATAGAATTTGCATCTTTAAAGAAATTATGGTCATTAACATAGACTGATAAGTATAACAGTAAAACAATATTAAGGAATGGGTATTTGAGTTCATCCTAAATGAGGCAACATATTATGAATATTTGAGAGTTAATGTAAATGAATTAACAGCAATTGAAAATGTAACCTATAAAGATGGAATTCCATGATATAAAAACAAGGCATGAAAAAATACATTGCATATAAAAAAACCAAATAGTTCCTTTTAAAGTTATAAATTTCAAGAGTTTAATCATTTTCACTAAAATGATACATGTCCCTTATTTCCAGGTGTTTCAAAAGTTAGAATTGTTTTACTAAGATTTTGAAGAGTGGGAAAAACCAAATTTCTATATGATGAAGCTAGTTCAATACTTATGACAACAGTAGTGACCATTGCATATAACTGTCAAATAATGTACTATTTTATTTCTAATATAAAGTTTTATAAACAATTTTGAAATGCAACAAATATTTGGACTTACACTTCGAGACAAAATTGAAAACATTTCAATTTTATCACTGATTATCCTGAGACAATAAGAATACATGACCTGTATAAATTTTCTAAGTTAAAATGAAATGAGAGCAGAAAAAAGCCCTAGGAAAATAACAAATATGCCTTATCAGCCGCAGAAACCTTAAGCCATGGTAAATGGTTGTTACCTGCATGAAATGCCTTGTCTGGCTCCTTCACCTTCTACCTGCTCACAACTTCCTCACACACCATGGCCTAATAATCCATTACATTCCATGTAAACATCTCCTCAGGGAAATAAAAGAGGAGACAATACCTGCAAATGATAAAATACTTGATTTTTTCTAAATAAAATAAATCCAACATGCTATGGCTTGTTTAATATGAAGACTTTGCTTTTGTCTTTGGAACTTATAAAGCAGAAATGCTGTAAGCATAGATGGCTGCAATGCAATCAATTTAAGATAAATTTTATGGACGATTTCTCACAGCTACTAAAACTGAATACTCACCCTATATTAAGGGATGTCAGTTGTCATGCTATATTTCAATTTCTATTGTTATTTTCTTCTACCATTCAGCATAGCAGGACAATATTAGGGTCTTTGGACAAAAATATCCAAAGTATTCCATTTTTGGAAAACTACAATAACATCATTATTTCACTTGTTTGGTTGCAAGTTTAATTTTCCCATATGTCATTCATGCAAGAAAATGTCACAACCATCACTTTCAGTATTATAACTTTAATACACATTTACCAATGCAAGAAAGAAAAAAACTTAAAAGGAAAAACATTACACAAAGAATGAATTGATTTTCTAAGAACATAAGACCACGACAGAGTAAACAATGAGAAATTTCTTCTTAGTAAAAATCCAATGCTCACTATATCTTTTCTTTGGCTTGAATGTTTCAGCATCTCAATATTTTCAGGACGATTTTGAAGAATCTTGCATACAAAATAACCTTTATTCTTTACCAAAGAAGAAAGGATTACAGAACCTAATATATAATACAATTAACTTGCAATGGGAACTCTCTGCACAATTCATTTTTCAAATATGTATTCATTGTTTGTCCCAATCACATTTTCACTTTTCTATAAAAGTATTTATTTATATTTATTTATTTAGTGGTACTTGTTTATTTAGGTGTTTGAACTACTACACTTATTAGGCAAGTGCTCTACCTCTTAAGCCACTCCCCCAAACATCTCCATCACTTTTTTTCTTTTCAGTTATTTTTCAGACAGGGTCTTGTGGTTTTTACCCAGGGCCAGTCTTGGACTGTGATCCTCCTAATTATCCTTCTTAACTTCCTTCTTATATCCTCCTTTTCTCATATTTGACCTCTGCTTAGTGTGACCAGTTTTTCATAATACTGTTTGTATTTTTATTAGGTCTGTATTTGACATTTGAGAGAAAACATGTGGCCTTTGGCCTTCTGAACCTGCCTAACTTCACTTAAGATGACATTCTCCAGTTTCATCCATGTACCTGAAAACAGCAAGATTTTATGTAGAAATGCTCAAAATCCCTGGCCATAAAAGAAATGCAAAGTGTTTGATGTCTCCACTGCAAAGTAACTAATACAGAAACCTTAAGGCAACAGAGGTCAATATAGGAAGGGGATCAGGAACTAGTGAAAAGGTCAGGTAGAGATGAATCAACTTGGGATGTAACACATTTGTACATGGAAGCAATGCTAGGAATCTCTCTATATAGCTGTCCTTATCTCAACTAGCAAAAATGCTTTGTCTTTCTAATTATTGCTTATGTCTACTCGTCAACAAAATTAGAGATAAGGGCAGAACAGGTTCTGCCTGGAAGTGAAGGGGAGCGAGGGGGAAGATCGAGGGTGCTGGGGGCAGGAGGGAGAAATGGCCTAAACAATGTATGCACATGTGAATAAATGAATAAAAAAAAACACATTAAGATTCCACCTTACTCATATTAGAATGTCTACCATCAAGACCATGTACAACAACAAATGTTGGTGAGGATGTGGGGATAAAGGAACCCTCATACACTGTTGGTGGGACTATAAATTAATATAACCACTATGGAAAACAGTATGGGGCTACTCAAAAAACTTAAACCAGAACTGACATATGATCCAGCAATGCCACTCCCAGGGAAATACCCAAAGGAATGTGAGTCAGATAACAATAAAGTGATCTGCACACCCATGTTTATTGCAGCATTATTCTCAATATCCAAGCTATGGAAACAGCCAAGATGCCCCACTACTCATGAATGGATTAAGAAAATGTGGTATTTACATACAATATAAATTCTAACATGCCATTAGAATTTAACTTCCTGGTACATCTTTCAACCATCTTTTCTGCAAGTAAAGGGAGAATACAATCACCTAGGTTCCTAGAATATGAGCAAATTAAACTAGGCACTGGGAATTCAAATTAAACTAGGCACTGGGAATTCAAATTTTTCTTACACTCAAAAAAATCACCTTATGGTATGAGCAAGGATCTCTCATGTTTAATAAAAAGATTTGCATCAATGAGTAACATGATAACATCAAAGGACAAGGCTAAGTCTCTTACATTCTCAACAACAGGGCCTTATGAAATCAAAACTTAAAGTAAAATAATAAATGTTGCACAAACATTATAAATAAATGTTTTGTGCATTATAAACTGGTAGAAAAGTTTAGATGATACAATGTTTTTTCTTTGATTTAATTTGTGACTTCTTCTTGACAACCAGGGTAGTATGATTACATCTAGTCTTATTGCATGTGAGACACTCTTAGCCTTGGCTGTTTTAAGAAAATATAAAACACTTGTTGGTTTGAAAACCAAGAAATTTTTTTCACATATCTGGAGAGATGTGCCAGCATGGTTGGTTTCTGATGAGGTCTCTTTTCTTGACTTGTGGAAAATTTATTTCTCTGTCTTCTTACACAGTGAGGAGAGAGAAAGACAACATGTTCTCTGGTTTCCTTCTTTTAAGACCACTAAGCCATTGATGGAATCCCCACCCTCATTGCCTCACAGAAATCCAATTATTTTCTAATGTTCTGTATCCAACTATCACTGCATTGGGAGGTCAGGCTTCAGTGTATAAGCTTGGAGGTTTGGTACAAGATGCAGGCCATAACATGGACTATATTAAAACAAAAAGCACAAGGAACAGTCACCCTGTCTGGTATAACAACATTAATTACTGCAGTGTTTATAATATTTAAATATCTTTGTCTATATTCAATCAAAAATTACTAGGCACTACTGAAAACATTATAACATAATTTCAAAATCTTGAATGTAAAAGATGTATTAGTGTTCCAAATCTTAGAGTTAAGATAAAGAAACTATGCTTGTGAAAGTCTCTTGTGGTCTCCAGGCTAGCTGTCCCTGGTTTACACACACCTACTTACATCCCTTCAGAAATTAATCTCCATTAAAGTATTGAGATTTCCCACGTATGATTAAGAACACAAATCAGTTGACCTCAAGCCAAGAAAATTATTGTTGATAGGATGATCTAATGAGGTGAGCTCTTACAAGGGAATATTTTTAAAGAGATTCAGGTTTAAAAGAAATTCCATATGTAAGAGGAATAAATTTCAAAAGAAATTCCATATGTAAGAGGAATAAATTTCATTTCAAGTAAACATTTTCATTTATGATATGCTTAAATATATATAAAATTATTTTAATTGAATTTGTTTCACATGAATTTGTTGCAAAATACATAAAATATGGAAAAAAGAAAAAGGAACCATTTTTATACTCATGTCATCACCATAAAGAATTCTGTAACTTACAGGGATTTTTTTTGTTTTTTGATTTCCTCTTAATTTCAATTCCCTCTTTTTCATGCACTTGTTTTGCATTTGGTTGTTTTCATTTTGCATTGTATTTTCATAGAATATCCTTATTTCCCTATGGACTCTTTTTTACTGACATGAAATATTTATAATTGTTATTATTATTTCTATTTTTATCTATTCTCAAAGCATGTTTGCTAGGCAGTAATACAATTGTGTTTTTTCTTTGTTACTGTGTATCGTACTGAAATGTTGCATTTTGACATTATTTATTATCAGTTTTCCACCTGTTTTTTTTTTCTCTTTTTATTCACAGAGAATTAAAATCCCTATTCTAACATCTATGGTAGGCTTTGCCTTTAAAGTAATTTATGTGAATTGTGAATATAAGCATGAATATAACTTCTTAAAGAGTACACTTGAACAGAGTTCAAATAAATATAAGTATGATTAACTATTAGCCAAGTATCCCATTTATTTTCCTTTCCAGTTAGTAACCATCAGAGTATCCATTACTATAGGCTTTTCTTGCTAATTGCTGAATTTTACATAGATTGAAATCTATAGATTGAGAAATCAGGGCACTGGAAAATATTAATCCCATCTATATTTTTCTATTTATAGTGGACACAAAGCTTGCCCACAGTAATTAGAGAAAGATAAATATTTTTATAAGCAGGAATAACTGTGGAGAGAAATATGCCAGCAAGTATGAAAATTTTGATTTTCTTAATAAACAAGCAATAAACTGAAAGAGATAGATTCCTTGGAAAAATGAATAAAAAAACTATTTCAGAGAAATTTCACCCAAATATGCTCCAGGGAACACAATTTGGAAAGAAAATAAAATTTATTCAATTGAAGAAAGCATATTGGAAAACGGTAGACAGGAAACTGGATAAAAATTTCATTGCACTGTATATTTTGCTCCAAAGAGTGAACTGAAGGTACCACCCACAGAGTGGGAGAAATATTTGCCAGCTATACATCAGAAAAAGGACTGCTAATCAGAATATACAGGGAGATCAAAAAACTAAACTCCCCCAAAATCAATGAACCAATAAAAAAATGGGCAACTGTACTAAACAGAACTTGTTCAAAAGAAGAAATTCAAATGGCCAAAAAGCACATGAAAAAAATGCTCACCATCTCTGGCCATGAAGGAAATGCAAATCAAAACCACACTAAGACTCCACCTCACCCCTGTTAGAACAGCTATCATCAAAAATACCACCAACAGTTGAAATAAGGATAGCTACACAGGGAGAGTCCTAGCATTGCTTCCATGTACATATGTGTTACATTCTAAGTTGATTCTTCTCAAACTGACCTTTTCTCTAGTTCTTGATCCCCTTCACCTATTGGCCTTTGTCATAGTTTCTTCATAGTTCCTTTTTCGGTCCTTCTTATTATTGTTTATACTCTCTCTTCAACAAAATTAGGGATAAGTGCAGAACAGTTTCTGCCTGGTAGCAAGGGGTGGGGGGGGAGGAGAGGGAAGTGGGGGAAAAGGCCGGGGCTGGGGGTAGGGGGGAGAAATGACCCAAATATCGTATGCACATATGAATAAACAACAACAAAAAGACATAAACCTCCCCCAAAATAAAATAAAATAAAATAAATAAATAAAAATAATTCTAGTAAAGATGGAAAAAAAAAAGAGAAAAACACCACCAATGACAAATGTTAGCGAGGAAGTTGGGAAAAAAGGAACTCTGATACACTGCTAGTGGGAATGCAAACTAGTACAACCACTCTGGAAAACAATATGGAGACTTCTTAAAACACTAAACATAGATCTGCCATATGATCCAGCAATTCCACTCCTAGGGATATACCCAATGGAATGCGACTCAGGTTACTGCAGAGCCACCTAAACACCCATGTTTATTGCAGTGCTACTGACAATAGCCAACGTTATGGAAACAGCCAAGATGCCCCACTCCTGATGAGTAGATTAAGAAAACGTGGTATTTATACACAATGGAATTTTACTCAGCCACGAAAAAGAATGAAATCTTATCATTCACAAGTAAATGGGTGGAACTAGAGAATATCATCTTCAGCGAAGTTAGAAAAATCATATGTTCTCCCTCATATGTGGACTTTAGATCTAAAACAAATACAGTAATATTATTAGACTGGGGTCACACGCTAAGGGGAGAACACATACAGGAGGAAAGGGAAAGGTAGGAAATCAAAAACTTGAAAGTGTTTGATGTGCCCACTGCAGAGGAGATAATAAAATAACCTTAAAGTGACGGAGGTCAATATGGAAAGGTGACCAGGAAGTAGTGAATCTGTCTGTATAGCTATCCTTATCTCAACTAGCAAAAATGTTATGTCTTTCTTATTATATTGCTTATGTCTACTCTTCAACGAAATTGGAGAAGAGGGCAGAACAAGTTCTGCCTGGAAGCGAGGTGGGGTAAGATTGAGGGGGTGGGGGGGCTTGGGGGAGAAATGGCCCAAACAATGTATGCATATATGAATAAATTGATAAAGAAAAAAAGATTAATCCTTGATCCAGGGAATTAATGTCCCTATACCATTAAATTAAGTTATTTTTTTTCCAGGAAGACTTTTTTTTTGCCATTTTAAATTTTGATTATTTAGAAGACATTTATTTTTAAAATACATTGATTTCACTTTAATTTCATTTGTATATTTCCCTTTAAAGTATAAAGATAGATTTTTTCATTAAACATAAAATGATAATTTTGTTTTCTTAATACGTAGATTTCTGTATGCATGTTATGAAGATAACACTGTGGAATACTTTAGAATTCATCACAACATTTACTTATATGTAAAATATAATTTGAAATTTGAATACTCTATGAATCAGCATTAGATATTATTTATTATAATTTTACTACTTGAATTAAAAGTACATTTTTTCTTACATAAATTATCTCCATTTTTAATTATAGAAAGATGAGTTACATGTGCACATACAAAATAAAACTAATACTGATGATATAACATTCAAATAGAGCCATTTATAAATCCATTGGTACAAAAATACATTTTCAGTCACATTTAAAAAAACATGATAGTCCAGTGTAAGGAAAACTAAGAATCCAAATATGATTAAATTATCTCGATATGAAATGTGGCAGAGCCCTTCATGGTCTCTTAATTATTCTAGGCATAACTGGTCTGTCACCACCAAGCAAAGTAACCTCAAATTTTGACATAGCAATTGTTGTGTGTGTATGTGTGATTTTGAGATTAAACCCAGGTCTTCATGCTTGTGCTTGCATTATGACATGGCAAATTTTTAAAAATAAGATGAACCAAATGCACAGATGATTTTGTTTAGAGAATATATTTTAAATTCTAATACTACATGAGAACCTGAAAGCTAGACCAAAACCTTGGTGTCAAATTAGGAAAAAATTTCACAGAATCTCAGAAGGCTTAGTAAACAACTGCTGTCGTAGTTAACCATGCTTCATATTCCTAAAAACAAGCTTACAAATTTTGAAGTGATATGAAACACCAGTGTAGAAAGGTGGATACCAACTTTAATGTGCCATCTAAATTGTCAGTCTTTCAGTACTAACATGCAGCAGGCTCCACACTAGACCATCATCTGAGACAGATTTTGAACAAGTTCAAGGCCAAAAGTGAAAGTTTGCTTTTCCATTAAAATAAAACAATCATCTCTTCCACCAAATACTTCAAAAACAAAAACATTACTGATAGATGATGGGATCATAAGGAGAAATGTATGATTATTTTACATGTAATAACTATCATATGTAAAATACTATATGCTCAACAAGTAATCAACTTCTTGAGAAAAGGTAGGGAATAAGTGACTGGCAGATAATATAAATATTGTAGTTAGCAGATGAGAAGTAAAATACAAGATTGTTTAATGTGTTCCAGAAAATGTGGAAAGTGGGCTTTATAGAAGACATTGGGAACTTCAACAGAGAACTATCATCTCTGAAAATAAATTGATAATTGAAATATGAGATATCTGAAATTAAGGGCACTTTTTAGAAGCAGTTTGGATACCTCAGAACACAGAAGCAAGAACTTAAAGATAGGCTTACAGAAAATATCCAATCTGAAGCACAGAGAGGGAAAATATAAAGGAAAATGAAAATTGTAACAATGTAAGAAGCAAATAGATCTGTTAGGAAGTCTAACATACACATAAATGGAATCCTTGAAATGAGAAGACAGTCCATGGGACAGGAATAAAATTTAAAAGGAAAATATTTGAGAACCTTAAAAACTGAAGGAAAACAATCTACAAATACAAGAAATTCAATATGTTGGCACAACAGAGAAACTGTAATCTAGTTAAACACAAATAGAGCCTTATCTATGTATGTAAATGAAATCAAACAAAACCAAGCAAATCTGCCTTCTACCAAAGGCAAAGGGGGCAATAAAAACTTGAAAGTATGCTTGGAACTTTTATTTCAACTTAAGATATGGAAATAAATAAACTTTTATTATGAATAATGAGAATAATTTGAATAACTTGCTAAGCATACTATTTAAGAACCCATAAAAGACCTGAAGAGATAAAGAATCCCAAATACAAACACAGAAAGTAATGACAGAAATGCAAAGAAAAGGCATCATATTTGCCTTCATCCTTGCCTAGGAGATCATGGGATCATAAGTCAAAGAAGAGAATGAAGAGATAACTGAACTTCTACACATTTTCAATAGTCAAATGTGTTCTTGAAATTGCATTGAGAATTCCAAAAATCTTCAGATGTAAAACATTTTTAACCTGCCAACACATGACCTTCACTGCACACTCTAATCAGGATGAGCTAATTTGATATCTAAATGAGGAAAAATGTATGTGGAAATTCTTCCTCCATCAATACACAATAAGTCAGTTTCAGATTGATTGGGGGTCCAAATTTGATAAACAAAGAAGTAAAAACTTTTTGATGAAGTCAGTTTATTTTTATTATCTTTATGACAATGTTTAATAAAGAAAAAGAAAAAATGTATTACAGAATAAAATATTGAATACTTTATATTCAAATAAATAACCAATAATAACTAATAACAATTATTGTTATTATTGTTATTGTTGTTGAGTGAAGTAAGCCAGGTTCAAAAAGGAAAAGGTCATATGTTTTCTATCCTATGTGGAAGTTAGACCCAAAAGATAAATGTATACATGAATACAAACATGATTACAAGCATGCTCATATGTACACATATATATATATATTATGCAGAGAGAGGTAGAAGGGGGAAAGAACATGTCTATAAGTAATAGTGGAACTGTTTGAAAGGACAAGAAAGAGGAAGGAAAGGAAAAGATAATGAAAGAGGATGAATAATATCAAAATATATTCTATTGTTTTAGGAATATTACATAACAAAACACACTGAAAGCTGTTCACTAATAAGGAGGTAGAGGGGCAAATGTAAGGGAGGGTAACAGAGGATTTAATCTGATTAAAATACCATATATTCATGGATGAAATATTATGGCAAAACCCCTTGGAACAATATCTATGCACTTGAAATTGAAAGGTAGGAATATGAAACAGGTCTTGTTAGAGAATGAGTACTAGCAGGAGAGGGAAAGGTAAATGAAGAGTGTGGAGTGGGGTGAATGTGGTCAATGAATTTTCTATACTTGTATGAGAATAGAACAATGAAAGATGTTGAAATTGTTTTAAGTAGGAGGGGAAGGGGATGCACGGGAAGAGTCTAATCAAAGTATATCTCAACCAGCAAAACCCCTTGTTCCTTCCTATTATTGCTTATACTCTCTCTACAAAATTAGAGATAAGGGCAAAATAGTTTCTGCTGGGTATTGAGGGGGGGAGCGGGAGGGGGTGGAGTGGGTGGTAAGGGAGGGGGTGGGGTCAGGGGGGAGAAATAAACCAAGCCTTGTATGCACATATGAATAATAAAAGAAAAATGAAAAAAAAAAAATTTTTAAAACAGAAAAAAAAAAAAAAAAAAAAGAATTAACCTAGAAGGTAACACACACACATAGGAAATTAATGTGAGTCAATGCCCTGTATAGCTATCCTTATCTCAACCAGCAAAAACCCTTGTTCCTTTCTATTATTGCTTATACTCTCTCTTCAACAAAATTAGAGATAAGGGCAAAATAGTTTCTGCCGGGTATTGAGGCGGGGGGAGAGGGAGGGGGCAGAGTGGGTGGTAAGGGAGGGGGTGGGGGCAAGGAGGAGAAATGACGCAAGCCTTGTATGCACATATGAATAATCAAATAAAAAAATTTAAAAAAAAAAAAAAAGTACATTTTAAGCGTATACATGGAAATGTGACAAGGAAACTCAGGATATTAAAAAAAGTGACAGCACATATTACAGACTGAGAGTTATACATATATTTACAATGCATACTTCTAAAAAATGTCTCATTTAAAATGTTAAGTATTCCTTTCAAAAACAGTATGAAAATAGAAGACATCTCAATATATAAAGAAATATTAGAAAAGATACTTCACAACATTGCCTACCTAAATGACCAGTAAACACCATAATTGGTACTCAATTTCATTAGTGATCAAAAAGTGGAAATCAACTCCAAAATGAGACAGCATTGCATATTATGCATATGGCAAAATTCGCACAAAAATAAATGTAAAGCGCTGAATTTGAACAAGATATTAGAGCATGTAGGGTGCTGCAAATTGGTAAAATCACCTAAAACAATAATTGGAAGTGTCTTCTGAGTCCAAACTTGTACATATACTAAGATACAATGATTCAGTGTTTCTCAACTGGGGTATTTTTGCTTACTTAGTGGCATGATGGGTTGTGGACAGAGATGTCGTGAATGTTTTATAATACAGTGATAAGCCCATGTAACAAGCAAGTATCCAGGTCAAAATACAAACATTGTCAAGGCTGAGAACTTCTGCAGTAATACCACTATTAGAGATACCCTGAAAACTAACATATACTGTTAAAATCTAAGCAACAGTTTTGGAACAAGAGCTCCAAACTGGTCATGACTGAATTCTGTATCAATATCAAAATGATAAAGTGTAGCATATTCATACAGCATAATATTCTTGAATTTAGAATAAAGAGGAAAAAATTATAAATATATACAATATGAGTACATCTCAAAAATATTATTGAATTAAAATAAAAGAATATCATAAGTATTCCACTTTTTGAGTAAAAAGAATATGTTTCCAATTATAGATAAAATCAGATGAAACTAATCTTTCTTGTTATTGGTTAAGACAGAAGAAAACCTTGCACAGGGAGTTAGAATGAGGGGGATTTTTTTGGCTCTATTAACCCTATATTACCAAAAAAGCACATTAAACTTTTGAAAAAATTTCAATACATACCTAAGTACAAGTTGTAAAAATACAGTGTAAATTATGTGGCAGAAACTCTAAGTTTTACAATCTGAACTATTAAAGAGCAAAGTGAATAAAGAAATTCTGTTAAAAATTAGAGATAAGGGCAAAATAGTTTCTGCTAGGTATTGAGGGGGGGGAGCGGGAGGGGGTGGAGTGGGTGGTAAGGGAGGGGGTGGGGGCAGGGGGAAGAAATGAACCAAGCCTTGTATGCACATATGAATAATAAAAGAAAAATGAAAAAAAAAAAAAAAGAAATTCTGTTACTAAAGAGAGAATTGCAATGAGCCTGTGATTCAACAATAGATTTCTGAGTATGAAGAATTTCTGTCTTTGGTCAAACTGATGCATGGGAGTTAGTCAAAAGAAAGCAATGATTTATAATTTTTTGACCTTTGGATACAAATTCCAATGGCTAATTCTGGTAAACTAAATTGAGCTAAAACGGAAGCCTAGTTAAAGTACTTTAAAACTGATCATTTAATGTTAGTAACATATAGTCGGGCTTAAGTGGTATTTTTCACTGGCTGGGCAATAGTAGAAGCATTTCTGGAACTATAACCCATTTATATTCTACAAAGTGTGTGAGTTACACACTTGGGTACTAGAGCCAGGATTCTAGTGTAATTTGCCTGGTTGCAGAATTTAAGCTGTCAAACTCTACACTACACTTTCCCTTTACTCCTGCATTTACAATCATATCTTGGCCATAGTAACACGAATTTGGATAAAACCATCTGTGATACATGTTCTAATCAGAGGTATCAAACTAGAGACCTTTTGCTCCAAAGCCAACTTGAATCTGAACAGAATCATTTGGCCTAATGATCAGAGGTAAATACCAGTCTCAAGGAATTTGGATCTATATATCTCTATTAATTTAGATAAAATAGGTGCATCCCAAGGAAGCAAAATTGTGTTCCTTATCAATGACAGTATTTTCATCAACTTTGGGAATATGACCAGTACATATCAATATGTACTGCATATTGATGCATTGCATGGGGAAGGAATTGGAAAGGGGCATTAATGTGACAGGACTAGGAGAGACTAGCAAAAAATACCTACTCCACCTAAAAATATTATCCATTGTTGGTTTTAAGATTTGTTTCTCTATATTATATAGCTCATCATTTATGCAATTCCTTTTTGAAATAAAAATTTCTGTAATTCTTTCTATTTTTTCTTATAGAACTCAATAGCTAGAAAATAGGGATAGTATTTCAACAAATTTTATTCTGAAAACATAGAACATGCCTGTTTAGAGAATTCTGCAGTAGCCTGAGGTGACAATCTACCCAAAGTTACATTCATATTTCTTTTGAATTGAAATAGGCTTTTGAGTTTACAAATCATCTTAAGGCAGAGTAATAAACATACTTATGAATAAAGTTATTATAAACACTATTTTAGACATGTTTTTCAGAGGTGTTTGTTCTTTTCCCCTCTGGTCATTTTTTAGTGCCACTTAATCATCAGAATCTTACTTTGGGGATGTCATATCATGGGTTTAGAGAGCTGAGTCTAGTCGTCAGCCAACAGTGTACTACCTAGCATCAAAATTCTCCAGTTTTTAAATGAGTACTTTAAAAGTATTATTTAGCTTTATAAATCAGTAACTTTTAATTTATAGAGAAACTACCTTAATATTTTGTTTACTTTAACTCATTTCTTTATAATAATATTATATATTAAAACACTGATCAGTGCATTAAGACAGCTAGGTATGAGGCAATGTTGGAAATAATGGCATATTAAATAAATTAATTATATCATTTTAAAGGATTGTGTTCTGTTTTCTTTATGACAATTTTTTGGGTATGACATTTTAAACTAAAATTTGAAACTAGAAATTTTTATCACAGATCCCTTAAAGTAATTTAATAAGTGGGCAAGTTACTCAAATAAACATTAAAGTAATTTTAAAATGTTCTTAGGGATAAGTAGATGACAAGAAGTTAAAGAGATCTACAAGCATGAAGGTGACATCATTTAAGTATTTATAAATCAACCACACAAAAAATACATACTGATAAAATTGTCTGAAGCCTGTATGAAAATAATAAGGCATAATATCCTAAGGTACATTTAAAATCACGAGTTCTCTACACTCTCTCTCTCTCTCTCTCTCTCTCTCTCTCTCTCTCTCTCTCTGTCTCTCTCTCAAACACACAGACACAGAAGCACACATATACACGCATACTAGCAATTTGTTGGGAAGTCTAGCATTTTAGGAGAAGAAATCTCCAATAAATATTTTTCTAGGGTTGTCCTGTTACCCACATGTTGCAATCAAGCAAAGAAATACAATAAAAATTAAAATTAACATCTGTAATTGCCAATGCAACATAATGTTTAATAGTATGCTAGAAAGTTTTAATGAACTTGTTATCAAAAACTCAGTGGGTTTTGAAAAATTTTTAAATAAATAAATTCCCTGAAGATGGAGCTTTAATTTTGTCAGAACTCAGAAAGAAGAACTGATGGCATATTGAAGCACTTGATAATGATTTACATAAAATATTAGCTAGTAATTAATAACTGAGCCAATTAAATATTAAATAAAGGCATACAAAAGAGATAAATTTGACAGGTCAGTTGCCACTAATTTACATGTAACACTTCTTGAGCACATTATGAAAACAAAACATCTAAAATTTCTTTGAATATAACAAACTAAAATATGTAAAATGCTATTTAATTTAGTTCATTATATTAAATTTTATTCTGGAGAAATACATTTTTCCAGGCCCATTTATTACATATTTTAGCAATCTCCCATTATTATTTATATCTCTCCAGGTTTTATTGCTGGGGATAATTTGATTTATCTTACCACAAAAATAATTTTTTCATTATGTCATCCACTTATTGCCTTTATTATAACTTGAAAACAGACAGTGATAAAATGCTTTATTACAATGCATACCTACGAAGGATTTGAGGAAGAAAACTAAGTTGATAGCATGAGTAGTCTTATTTAAAGAGTGGCAAAGAGATAGTATGAAATTGAACAAGCCTACCTATAATTACAGTATAATTGTGTAGTATCAAATAGGGTGACCTTGTTGAATTAGGAACCAGAATGGTAATTTTTGTCCATGCAAACACTAAAATAAAAAGCTCACTAGACAGTGCTAAGTGCCTTTGCTTTTCCCCACAGACACACAGATACCATTGTTTGCCTTGAATACTGTGAAAGTGGACTACCTTAGCAAGCTCCCTCTATGGAAAATTCCTAATGGAGTTGGTCAATGAACAACACTTGCAGGAGATAGATGAAAAACGAGTGACTTATGGGTATATTGACCTGGAACATTTCCTGTCAGCTCTTTTGATGTGCTTTTTGAATATGCAAACATCTTTACCTTGTCTAAGAATAGTCAAGGCTTCCCATTCCTAGTCAACCAAGAATGGTGCCTCATGATCAGGTTTCCTAAAAGTCTACCCATTCATCTGCAAAAAGTCACTGATTTTCTCACATGAGTACTCCTAGCTCTGCTAGAACTGTAACTAATGATATTTAATTAGAGTTCTTGCATTCAAGACATGAGTAGCTTCACTATAAAAATGACCCAATGAATGGATGATATTCATAACATTATACAATACTCAAATAATGTAATTTTACAAATAGCAATTTATGAAACATTAAATGTATTTTCTGTAGTTTTCCAAACGTTTTAAGTAATGAGTATATATAATGTTTGAACCCTTTTCATAAATTAAAGAAAATCAGTCAATCAATTTTGGTTGTGGTTTGTATATTTGTTGTTGATAAGACTGAAGTTTCTGTTTTACATGCACTAGTTTTATGTGTTTGCTTTTATATTTTTTACTAACATACATTAATAGTACTGAGGCATTATTGTGATAATTCAATCACATGTACAGTGTCCTTTGAACAAGTTCAAAACTTTTATTTTATAACCTTAACTCTTTTCTCCCTTCTCCAACTTTTAAACAGTGTTTTGTGGGTGTCACTATGCAAACTTCATTGATTAAAGCATAACCTGAGTACTTCATCTGAATTTCTTCCTGAGTAGTCACTTCTGTATAAGCAACAAATCAGCAATCTATTGCCTCATAAAAATTTTCTCTAAATATAGCTGTTTAAAGAAGGCCTAACATTTTCTTACCAACTTGCAATTTCAACTATTGAAAAAAATTAGTCTATTTTAATTTTACAAAGGAATTTTACCATGGAATTTGCATATATGAATATTCTGTACTTTGAATAGATCAATCCTCGCAAGTATTCTTTTTTCCCCAAATGCCACCCCAATATATTTAAGTTTTTGGTGGAATTCATGTCATCTTCATACACTGACATGATGTACTTTGATACTATTTACCTTCCCTCATTCTTCTCCCCATTCAGCACTCCAAGCAGTCCTACTCACATTTACATGTGTGTTACGTGTGTGTGTGTATGTGTGAACTGCACATGAGAAAGAAACACAGCCATTTGCCTTTCTGAACTTTGCTTAACATGATGATCTTCAGTTACATCCAATTCCTGAGAGTGACATAATTTCATTCTTCTTTATAGATAAATAATGCTCCGTTGTATATATATCCCACATTTTCTTCACCCAGTCATCTGATTGAGGTCACCAAGGTTGCTTCCATAGCTTCACTATAAATAGTGCTTCAATAAACATGGGCATGCAAATGTCTCTACTGTATCCTGATTTATATTCCATTGGTTTTATGCCTAAAAATTGTGTCACCAGATCACATGGTAGTTCTATTTTTAGTGTTTTGAAAAACCTTCATACTGATTTCCATAATGACTGCACACCAGCTTATACACCAAAAGAAGTATATTGTGGTTCCCATGTCCTCAAGAGAAGTTATTGTTTGCATTCTTGAGGACAATCATCCTGACATAAAAAAAGTGAAGTTAAATCACACCATTTTGGTTTTCACTTCCTTTATGTTCAAAGATTTTAACATTTCTTCATGTATTTGTTGGCCAGTTGTATTTCTTTTTTCAAGAATTATCTGTTTAATTCTTCTGCCCATTAATTAATTGGGTTATTTATTCTTTTGGAGTTTAGTTTTAGAGCTCAAAATTCCAATGACTTTATCCACAGAAATTTATAAATCTATTCTAAAATCTAAAATTCATATGCAAGCACAAAAGACCCTAAGCAGACAAAGAAATTCTTAGCAAAAAGAATTCTGGAGATATTATAATAACTGACTTCAAGTTATACTACAGAGCCATGGTAACAAAAATTGTTACTAGCACAAAAACAGACACAGGGACCAATGGAATAGAATAAAGACCAGAAATAAGCCTTCTGAATTTTGACACAAGTTATAAAAAACTATGTTGGAGAAAAGACAATTTCTTCAATAAATATTGTTGGAAAAACTTGATATCCACACATAGAAGATTGAAACTAGATCCCTGTTTCTTATCATGTACTAAAATCAATTCAAAATGGATGGCACACCTTAGCGTGTAAGACTTAAAACTTTCAAACTACTATGGAAGCAACAAATTCCTGAATAGGACTCCAATAGCTCAAGAAATAAGACAAAGGATTGACAAATGGGCTTACATCAAACTAAAAAGCCTCTGCACAACAAAGAAAACAGTCACTAGAATGAAGAGATAGCCTACAGAACAGGAAAAAAATTTTCTTAATATTCATCAGATAAGGGATTAACAACCAGAATATATAAAGAGCATAACTTAAATGCTTTTCTGTAACTATTCTAAAGCTGACTTTGCCTTACAGCACATACATTTCCCTGTATTTATTTGATAGGAACTCTTCTATGTAAAATGGTTTCAATGATATATCATGAGAACAGTGTAAGTTCTAGCTATCATCTCTTTCTCTGTCTCTGTCTCTCTTCTCTCCCTTCTCCTACTCCCTCCCCCATGAGATTCCCCATCATTTCCACTTTGTGAGATATATCTCTGAAATGTGTAATTATCTATGTGTGATGTATTACTAATCTGAGACACTCCATTTATACTTGTGTTCATTTGAAATTACTACCACGTAAATGTCCTTATTGGGATATATTTATTATGTATAATTTATATTTGCTATAACTTACATTTTCTATTCATTTACATATTAAAGATGATTAGGTTAGTATAAAGTAATGAAAATGGCAAAAAACATGGACATATTTAATAGTGATCTAATAAGTACAAATATAAAAGTAAATTGTCATTTAACCTAAAATTGGCAACTTTTTAAAAAAGAACATATTTTTTGTGAGCATGTGTGGAAATGAGTTTTAAATTTCTTTTTAAAAATACATGATTCATGTAAATTCATATGATGATAACTTTAGACACTTACAGTATTAATCTCTAGTATTTCAATCAACAATTAGATGAGTACTATATATATCAAGTATGTACCTAAAGACATGAAAACACTTTGATTCCCTCTCCTCTGTCATTGTCTGAAAACTAAGCTACTAAGTTGCTATGGTGATTCCAGCTGTGCTCCTCAACTTCCCATTGCTGTGACAAAATGCCTGTCGGGGAGGAATGTACAGGAAGAAAAATTAATTTTGTGTCACAGAGCTTTTAGTCCATGGCCAGCTGCCTCTATTTCTTTGGTCCTAAGGCAAGGCAAGATATGGCAGGAGTGTGGTGAAGGAGCCTCCTAGAGAGGAGAGGTTGAGAGAGAGAGAGAGAAAGGAAGAGAGAGAGCGAGAACACCCAAGTGACTGGGGACAAGAAATACCCTACAAGAACACACTCTTACTGACGCACTTTCTCCAACTATGCCGCACTTCCTAATAACCCATTCAGCTATGAACTTATCAATGGACTAATCAATTGCTGAAGTTAGCACTCTCATGATCCAATTTCTTCTCTAAGGCTAAACCAAGTGTGAATCAGACCTCCATCATATGAGCCTGTGGTAGATATTGCAAATCTAAAATTATAACATCGGCTAAGACATGTCTAAAAACAGAAGGAAGAAAAAATACACACAATAGGCTAAAAAACTCAGCATACACATTACATTCCACATGGGCAATAAATTCTGTAGATTTATCCTTTGCAAAGTATTGAATATAGAAAAAATATAATCTATGCTGATGTGTTTAAAAGAAAGTTCAACAATAATGATTTTACACTGATTTTTCAATAGAGAACTACTTGAAAAATAAGAAAATTAAAAGATTACTATGTAGGCTCAACAGCAGATCAATACAGCAGAATATTGAATTATTAAATTTAAAGACAGATAAAGGACAGTAGGAGTGGCTCAAATGGTAGAGCACCTGCATAGCAATAATGAGGCTCAGATTTCAACACAGGTACTACCCCCAAAAAATAATAAAATTAAACTATCCAATCAGAAGGAAAAACCTTGGCAAAACTTAACAATATGTCATAGAATTAACAGACATATCAAGCATACAAACATATGTGTAATGGTAGCTTTGGAGGAAAGGAATGAAAGTGAAATCATCAAAAGCTTATCAAATTTGATGAAAACATTCATTTACATATAAGGAAAATGAAAAAAACCTCAAGTAAAATAAATAAGAATGGATTCAAAACTAGATCCACCAAATTGTTCACCGCCAAACAGAAAATACTGATAGCAGCAAGAAAATAACAACTTATTCCCTACCAAGGGAGGAAAGCACAAGTATGTTTAACAGCTAACTTTTTTTTTTAAATTTATTCTTTTATTGGTATATGCATACATTGGTTGGGCCATTTCTCCCACATGCAACCCAGCCCCTCCTG